>NW_024720144.1:1187500-1357790 GCF_018991925.1 Homarus americanus
AAACAGCAAGGGGTCACTAGGCTTTCAGCATCACCTTTAGAGGATAAGCTATCACAGTGTAAGGTGAAAGTAAACAGCGCTGTATTGTAATTTCTGTCCAGGAAAATCCCCATTGTGTATGCCTTGTTTTAAGATATTTAGAAAGAAAACAAATACAAAAAGACATGTATGTGTGGTTAGGTTAGCAAGAAATGAATGGTGATAGTCATTGTCAGTTTGAAATGTCAATGTAGAGTTAATTTTATTGGTATTTACCTGTAACATACATTTTTACCATGGAAACTCTTGGAGCAAGATGTTGTTGTATGTTTATCACATGTTTGTTCTTTATTTTTTGTATAATAATAATTTGAATGTTCCCTGTAATGTATTTTTTCTTCCTTATTTATCCAAATTTTCAGGTGTATTTTTGTGTAAATTTAACTTATGTTAGAATGTAAACTGGTTGAATTGATATTGAATCATGTACCCCCAGATGAGTTCTTATACAAAATACATGTTTCTCAATAAGATTTGACCTCTCAGTAAGGCTGTTGGGTAGTTATTATGAGTTATTGAAGAACAATTGTCCCCAGTATTTTGGTAAAAACCTTATTTTACATTGTCTGACATGTACAGCAAAAAGGGTTAAATAAGATTATATTAATCAGCAAGAAAAGAATGTCCATTTTCAAATAAACTAGGTTAGGTTAGATTTAAATATAAGAAAGATTGGATATTTAGTTAGTTAAGGATTTAGAGAAGGAAAATATAAGGTTAAGTTAGTGAACAATACTATACAGTATATTAATAAAATCATTACACATCAATAAGAAAATATTAATTTTACTGTATTTCAGGATTTTAAAATTTAAAAATCATATTTCTTGGAAACTTATTTTCGCTCTTGCTGCGCTAGTGATGAGTGGCAATGGTGGCAGTTGCTTTTGCAGGCGATTGTTTTTTCCAAACCCAATTAGTTTTTACACAATCATAATTAATTAACTTATTTAGTTTCATTTGTTTAAATTACTGTATTTAATGATGAAACAAGCAACTTGGATGCCATACTGGTATAATTCAATGTATTGGCAATTTTAGGTCGTATTGGTCATCTTTTATACCTAAATAAATTAGTTTCTTCACAGTTTTTCATAATTCTTTTCTCTACATTAATGTGGTTTCATTCTTTTAAATTATCTTCCCATCCAACAAGCAACTTGGACATCATAACACATCCCCCAGTGTATCAGAAGACCTGAGATCTATACTCTCATTGGACTCCCTTTGACAAACTAAGAATAAAACAAAGAAGATGACAGACTAGCTCACCACTGCAGGCCTTAAAGGGTTGGGGGGCATCCTACACACACTCAGGTCCCAGACAGCTTTTTAATGAAGTTCCCAGCCAAAAGGTGTTGTCAGTAGTACATCAGAAACTGTAATCTATGTAAATCACTGTAAACAATTATCACCTCCGGGTGCTGGGTTTCAAATCTGGACCACCACGATTGGTAATCATGGTCTGTTGGATTACTCTGTAATAAAAGTTATTTAAGTTATATATTATGAATTGTAGAACTACCCCTTGGAATGTTTGCAAATTGAGCAGAATTGACTGGCTACTTTTTTACAATACAGTATTTAATCCAATATGGAATATCAGGATCATTAATGATTACAGTACAATAATAGATTTTGCAACCACCAAAATGTTCCAAATTTGGGAATGGCCAATTTGCTGAGGGATTACTCTATTTAAATTCCCTAACTTTTCTCTGTACTTTGTCACCCATTTTGGGTCTTACTTTTTTATATGGTACTGTACAGCTAAGTCTTCAACTTCTCTCACATTCCTTCTGAAAACCATCACCAGACTGTGAGCATCAATCTCCCAATACCTCCATTATGTACAGAGTAGAACACACATGGCAGTTACAAGTACAATACTGTATTGATATGCTTCTCTGCCCACTGCCGCCCAGACAGCTTTCCTCCTGCACCCCACCACTCAGACAGATTCAACAATGAATTGGCTCACCAATATCATCATTTATTTTTACTGAGGCATCTGTGAGTGATTTCTTTGAAACTTTCATATCAAGTATTTTACTTATTCTTTTACTTTCGTATGGAATTCTTGTTCTCTGTGTGTATTTTCTTGGAAAATTAATCAAACTTTTTCTTCTCAGGCTTTCAAATTGAGACAGAAGAAGGTATTTTGAAATGAGAGTATGAAATCTCTCAATCTGTACTGTCATTAGTTGTTAATAAGAGTGCATGGCTATTGTTCATCTTTATATAATATAAGTATTTTTATTTTTTGTTCTTGTATTCATTTAAGACATAAATTGGATAGTAATATCTCCGTTAGCCGGATTCCCTCTTAACCTGAACTCTCCCATAGCCGGAATTGAAATTTTCTCGGAAAATCGTTCCCAAAGCTGGAATTTTCCGGAAAATTCTGGCTTTGGGAACGATTTTCTGAGGGGCACATTTTCTGGGAAATTTCAATAAAATTTTCCTGGTACCCGAATTTGAGAGATGAAAATCAAGCAAATTTTCTGAAAGTTTTGAAGAAAATTTCCGGTACCCGGAAAATTCCAGAGATGGGGGATTTTTTCTGGTTTTGAGATACTGTACAGTGGTTCCTCGGTTAACGAGCACAATTCGTTCCAGAAGGTTGCTCGTTAACTGAAAAATTCGTAAACCGAAACCATTGTTTCAATGGGATTTTGGGTAATTGGTTCCAGCTCAACGAAAATTACATACAAACCAAAAATAAATGCAGTAAGGTACACTTACTTAGGTGTCTTAGGTGTGCATGTAGAAGGCTCCTGGTTGATGATGATGATGATGGGAATTGAAATGGGGGTGGAGGAGAAGGGAGAAGAGAAGTCATTGGGGTGGAAGAGAAGTCACCCCATGGCACCATTTCACCCATAAAATTTTAGTTCACTTCGTGTAATTCAAGATTATTTTCTTTAAATCAACACTGCTCTGCATTATATATTGTCAATATGTAAAATATATTTCAAAATGACCAATAATTTGACTGGAAACACAGAAAAAAAGCATTTATGTTGAAGAGTCTCAAACAAGATGTTCCTTCCTCTGAACTGGTAAACAAACTGACGCCAAGCTTGGTGTGTTGAGTGGCTGTTTGGCGCGCAAAAAGCTAGCTTCCTGTACTTCAATTATGTTCAATAATTGTTAAAATGACTAAAAAGTTTAATATAAAACTTTTAAAATTATTGAATATTACAACCTTTTTGATATTTATTAAAATGGTAAGGAATTTTAGTCTTAAAACCAATTACTGTATTGGCGTACTAATACTACAGCTGGTGGGAAGCCAAATGCAGCTGAAAACATGTTGGGAAAAATTCGTAAGGAATTCGTTAACCGGGGGTTTGTTCGTTAACCGAAGTGAAGAATCTTATGGAAGGTAATTCGTTAACCGAGGCGCTCGTTAACCGAGGGATCACTGTATAAAATAATGCCTCATTCTGGAAAATTCCAGTGATGGGGGATTTCTTTTTGTGTTCCAGAGAGGAAGTAATGCGCAATTTTGGGAACTTCCAAGAAAATTTTCCCGGTTTCCAAAAAATTCTGGGGATGAGGGTATTTTTTTTCTGGCTTTGAGATCGTCATCTCGTTGCCCAGAAATCTCTCATTCCTGGAAGTGCTCTGCACCAATTGTTGCGACTAACGGAGATATCACGTATATAATTTGTGCAGAACAGTATTTAATATTTTCATGGGTGGGTTAGAAAGTGTTGTGGCGGCACTGAGTGTGAGCTCTTTCAAGACCAACACTGGAGCAGGTTCAGGTACATTCAAGAGCCGATGCATGCCCAGTACTTGCCAACAGTGCGTAACAGAGACGTGACCGATCGCCCAACCGGCTAAGGAGTCGATCAGTGGTGAAGAGAATAAAAGCTAAAAAAGCTAAGAAAAAATAAATGTTTGGCAGAGAGTGAATCCATCTTGGTCAGTTGGTGTGGAGAAAGAGTGAATGGAAAGTAAAATATGACCATAGAGAAGTATAATTCAGAGGTAGATGATAGTGGGTGTCGAGTGATTTTAGAGGGAGGATGTGCTGCTAACGGGTGTTGCTGATTTGTGCAAAGTAACAGGTTTGTCAAATTTTGGTTTGGGGGCACCGATACTTAGCTGAGCATATCATTTAAAGTACTGTACTGTATTTAGATAAAGCAATTTGGGCTTGTTTTGGGTGACCCTGCTTAGAAGAGTTTATAGAAGCTACTGTATAATGTTTAAACCACTTTTCTCTTTCATTCTTTTTTGTGCTGTAATTATGAATGATTTTTATAGAGAATGAGGAGGATGTGGCAGATTAATAATACTCATTATTATTTTTAGTGGGACAGGGTTCTCACAACCTAGTGAGTTTGAACCATGAGAGAGCACTGTAATGGTTTCGTAAGAACAAACCTCTTCTATATTTCTTGGTTAAAATCAACAACTCAATACATTGTCAACACTGAATGATGGGGCTTATGTCTGTATGATTTTTCCTATTCTTACTGATTTGATATTCTGCATTGCTATCTATTATTATTCATTGCTTTTTATATCAATTGATTTCAACTGTGGCAGAGATAAGTTAGAAGAAAAAACCCAGTAATTAAAAGTCTTTCACCATCTTTCTTGATACCTGTGCTGGCCTTACTATTCTAAGAGTACAGAGAAACCTCACTACTATAATTGGAATTTGTGGAATGGAAGGGGTGATAAAGGATGCACATATATTTTTTGGTTTCCCATTAGGAAATTGTCATGTTACATTGATTCATGTAGCTATTAATTGTAGGTGATCTGGTATTGTATGTATAACAATGTGAATACTTTGATCTGTTCATGGACGTTTTCTTTCTTTTATTTCTAGGCTTTCCACCTGAAAGAGGCTAAAACTGGGCCTCATGGCTATTTGTTCATATCTCTTCATATTCTACTGGGGACCTGGTGTTTCTTCATGATTGAACGTCTAATCAAAATCATCTTAACTCATCATGCTTTAAAGGTATCATTTTAATGTACTTTTGTGATGAGGAAAAACTTTAATATTTTACAAGTTATCATTCAGTCTCGTGTATTTTTATGTTGCTAATCTTGATTTTGCTGAAATACTATATCAGATTATGGGTGTATATGCCACCAGAGGTATGACTGGATGCCAGTCAGATAGATTAGGAGGTAAGTGAAAGTGGAGAAAGTATTGGCTATGCAGACTTTAATTGATTAAGCCAGCAGAGTTTGTATAGTGAGACAACAGATGTAATATTTATACCTTGCAGGCCCTTAATGAGTGACCTGTGAGATCTGTCACTATAAAGGTCTCCTGGCAGTTCTTTCCATGTCATGGAACTTGTACTGCTCATTGGTGGGACTCGTGATCCATGTGGATAATGATTCCTCTCTAAGCAGTAGCTCTTCCAGCCATATCAGACACCTAAACCACTGATTCCAAGATAGTCTCACTTGATCAGTAAGAAATATATGCCAGGGTCTGAAGTCTGTCAGGCTTATTTACCTCGATCTTCCTGCACCCTTATAAGAGATCCACACCTAACCACTTCAGTTCCTGCTGCTACAACCTTGCTGATAACATCTGGTTTTCAGGTGGATAGACAAGGAAGGAGAATTGTCACTATTGCACTTTTATCATATTTACAGTAAACACACTGTGTCTGGACTCACTGGGGGAAGTTTGGTCCAGAAAACCTGAATTTCTGGAATGTAGAGGAGTTTTGGTACTCAAAATAAAACTACAGGAAGTCTCTATTGTCTCGCTGTTTATCACTTTTGTTATTAAGTCAGCAGTGAAATAGCGAAGATCACAAGCCATTCATAGTCATGTAAATATATATATTTTTTTTAATTTTGTAAGCTTTCGTTTTGCAGATAACAACATTTAGGATGATGAAAAGATTTTGACAAAATGAAAGAAATGGCCTCCCTTATTTAAATGGTGTTCAGAATTGACAATACTTCACTTAGATTTATAGTGTGGACCCTGCTTTTGGCTGAAAGTGGATTGGAACATGCGAACCTGACATAGTTTCTGCTCCAGACCTGGATACCTCACTGATTGGACGAGACAACCGCTAAATCCCAATTACCTGCCAGGTCGCCACCACAGACGTCACACACCTGCCTACACAAAATTCCAACACAGACTCCTGTTCAAACCGCATCAGCCTACAAGAGACACCACAACTTTCATGACATCATGCCTCATAGGCTTTCTCATTGGTTGAAAACAGGCTTAAGGCCTTCACACTATTGGCTCGGAATTGGCGGGAACTCCCGGGTGGCGGGAACTCATGACATTGTTACAATTATTATTATTATATATTATATAATATTATTATTGTTATTGTTATTATTATTATTATTAGTAGTATTATTATTATTATTATTATTATTATTATTATTATTATTATTAATATTATTATTATTATTATTATTATTATTATTATTATTATTATTATTACATTTTTGACCCCCCGGCCCCATTGTGGGTCAGTGACCTGTGCACGGGTGGGCTAATCCCCATAAAAAAAAGAAGAAAAGAAACAGGCTTTTTTCTCTCTCTCGACCCAAAAATTCGGGGTCAAACTATACAAGAGTATATGCAGTAAGCTAACTAACTCAGTGTAAGACTCCATTTGAACTAACAGTCTCTCAGCTCTAGAACTTTGTTCTATCTTACATTTACTCTCAACATCCACACCCTAAATACTTCATCAAAGTATCTTGGCTTCTAACTACCTTATCTCTATTGGTTTACACATCTGAATCATCTCCCTACAACATGTACAGTATAAAAAGTTTCATAACATGTTACCTCGATTTAATTGTAAGTCATCCATTTTAACCCTAATCTCAGTTTTTTGTTCAACCTCAGAATGCGACGCTTAGCTTTTAACCTAGGTATGTTAATGACTAGCAATAACTCGCCAGGCCAACATACAGGCAATTAAAACATCTTATAATTACTTAATAAGTAATATTAGGAGGACACGTCTCTACCTGGCATTTAATTGCAATTGTCGAAACCCCCCCTTCATCCCCCATCGCACGCACTGCCACCGTCATCTCTTGTCTGGCGATTCAGCTGTAAATACACACGAAGGAGAGCTCCGCGAAGATTTTATATACGGTATTTGTACTTATTAGCACAGTGATGAAGTAGAGTGACTTTTGTTTTGTTTTGTTATGTTTCTCAATTATTGTATTTGGGACAATTTCTTATACGATCTCTGGTCAGCATCATGGCGACTACAACGCGTCTTCTTTGTGAAGTCGTTTAGAGTGTTGTGACTATCCCTTGCCTTTAAGTCACTCAGTAAATGTCGCTGCGCCCTCCCGGGCTCGTCGTCACTGAAAGAGAATATGTGAATATATCTATTTATATATACATATATATGTATACTGTTTACGGTTTTCTTTGTCCCAATTATTCACGTGCTAGTATGAATGCCATGACTGTCTCGCTTCCTACTCTTATGTTCGTTCACAAAAAACCTTTGGGCTTCCGCCTTCGGTTTTCTGATTGCTCTCAGCATAAAGGCCAGAGTTGAGAGTTTCTCTTAGTAATTTTATTTTATTGATGTCCTCAGTAGTGGGTTCAGCCTTTCCAGGCGAACTTTAGCGAGGCTGCTAGACTTAGCATTCCTTCCGGAATGTTAACCTTCCGGTCTTCCTAGCAATCTAGAGTTATGTTGAAATGGACTTTACATCCTTATATGGGTTATATGAGAACAATTCATGGTGGAATTCTCAACCCAATAAGTATTGCTAGAGTAATAGTGAACGCTGTTGCCAATAGAGCGCTATGTTAGCGACTCAACACTGTCAACCCTGCCGGGTGATAGTGCGCAAGTAGAAATTTTCTCTTAAGTTATTACTTGGGGGATAATGTCTGTGCCCCTGATTGGCAACAGATAGAGATCTTGATGATCCCTCTAAATAAAATGTTCTAAATGAAATTATTTTATGTAAAAAAAAAATTTCATTGAGCTTAGGGATACTTGAGATAAGAGTCGGGAGAGAGATACGACATTGTGAGTTAATTGTTTATAATTGTCAAATGGTGACTTATATAACAATAAGAGATCTTAATGAACTAACTTACTAATAATATGACAATTTTGAGTCATATTTATTAAGTTTGGGAGAAAATGTTTTCTCCCTTATATTTTTATAATGATATAATGTGACTCATGGTGTCCTCCTAGTTTAGATGAGTGATGTGCAACTGGAGGATGAAGGACAGTAGTCCGGGCCTATGGATGAGACTATGGAACTATCCCTGAGGAGATACTATTGAGTGATGAGCTGCAAGGACTAGAAAGTTCAGCTCGGGCACTACACACAAGAAATTGAATTCAGTAGTAGTAGTTTCACCCAAGACCCAAGGGGGCCATACTACATGTAATTAAAAAAAATGTAGAACCACTTGGATTACTAAGGTAGATCCTCATGTGGCTTGCATAATTCATGGCAGCTGTGTCTCAAATAACCTATTTTCACCAATGGATTGTGCAGTTTCATCAAGCTACAGGTGATAAGAAAGAATTATTCCAGATCCAAATTAAAAATAGGTGGAATAAGGCCTTGAAGAGTAAATTTTTAAACGTAAAACAATGGAAAGATCCCAAGTTGGCAGAAAGTTTGGGTTTATTGGTGTTAGGTAAGAGACTTAATCCCCACTTAGACAAGCCTGCTTCTGCTAAAAAAAAAAAAAAAAAAAAAAGTTATTGGACCTTCCAGACAATGGGGCAGTAGGAAGTCTACACAAACCTCTAGCTACTCAGTCTGATTTCAGTGGATTCCAGGATCAGGACGATAGGCTGGTTCTAATCATAGTATTCAGTCTCTTGAGCAGGAAGAACCTGTTGAGACTGACTTCATCCTATCCATATTTTGGCAACCACTTCCACCTGCAGCAAGAGTGTTGGTTACTATGAGTGGAAACGGGCTGCTGTCAACTGCCACGCAGCTGATGGATAACATTGAGTGTAAGGATGATCCCAACAGGTCTTGGATAACATTGATAAGATCTAAGTCTTCTTTGTTTTCTACTACATCTGAATCTGTGGATTCCTTATTCAAGGTGTTTTACGAAAATGTTTCTAAACTTCCTGATATCTCAGCACTTACAAAGAGACAGGAAGGACAAGCAACTGTGGGTCATCATTCATTGTTTTTAGAAGGTGATACTACACTTTCTTGGCCTGATATTTGCCCAAAGATGATCTCTGAAATAGACGAAGTCTGGGCTAATGTATTGAAAGACTTAACATTCATTCCCACAGACAGGAATGCTCACAAGTTTATTTTATTTATTTTATTTTATTTTTTTGAAGTTCCAATTTAATGACAAAAAGAGTTCCTTGTAATAATGAACTTTCCCAGTATTTGTCGGCTCCAAAATATGCTGATATAAATTATAAAAACAAACTAAAAATGAAACCTGTTGCCCCTGCACTGCTGCTTGAAAAATTTAAAATTAGGAAATTGGCAGCAGATATTTGGTCTGCAATTATGATGTGTCAGTTATTAACTAAGTTTGTGCTGGACTATGAAGAAAATTCAGAAGTGGACAAATGTTTTGCTGCTGCTTTACAAAGACCCCATATTCCCTGTACAACTCATTTTTAATATGTTGTTGAAAGCCCTAACACTAAAGCCTAGCTAAGGAAGCAAGCCACAAATAATGCTTCAAGTGGTAGTGCTTATTTATTGCTTTGCTCTTCCCCCCTTTCTCCTGCTTTGTTTGATGAACAATCATTGGTTAAATATAGATCAGCTGTTGAACAAGCTATTAACATTACTGTTCCCAGAAGTCCTCAGACCTTTTGGAAATCTAAAAGAGAAAGGCTTTACAGGGGAACAGGACCAGCTGCTCGGTTCAGTTATCAACCAAGAGAAAACTTTAGAGGAGGAAATAATCAAAGACGTAATAGGGGTGACCGTTTGTTCAGAAGCGGAAGGAGACCTTATTCCACCATATCAGCATCCACTCCCTTCCAATGAAGCCAGACAGCTAGGTCGTCTAGGGGGTTGGGAAAACAGATGGACTTCTTCCATATAGGCTTACAAGACAATCAAAGGGGGCCTCACATGGACTTGGTTGAAGCGCCCTCCCCTAACGTTTCCAAAAAAGGGTCAAAAGCCAACCCCCTTACTTACAGAATTTGTAATTCAACTACTAAACAGAGGTGTCATAGAACTGTTAGTCAGAAATGTTTCATGTCTCGCCTATTCCCAGTCCCCAAGAAAGGCAGCGACAAATTAAGATGGATTTTGGATCTTTCAGTCCTGAACAAATTTATTGCCCCCCCCCCCCCAAAAGTTTCAAGATGCTCACTTACGATCATCTGAGGCATCTACTTCCGCCCAATGCTTGGATCTCAAAGTGGATCTCAAAGACTATTATCACATTCCTGTTGCCCCCAGGTACAGAAAGTTTCTAGTGTTCAAAGTGGGGATGTAAGTTATCAATTCACAGTGATGGCTGACGATTGCACCAAAAGTTTTTACAAAACTGGCGAACATCCTCAGAGAGATCCTTGTGAAGGAGGGCATAAAATCCTTTGCTTATCTAGACGTCTGGCTAATAGTGGGAAACTCTTTTGAAGATTGTCAAAGGGTGACCCAACGTACACTAGTACTGTACTATGTCAAAACCTGGGATTAAAGATAAACCAGGTCAAATCAAATTTAATACCATGTCAAAAGTTGGATTGGTTCAGTCTTCAGTGGGATATAAATCAGCAGTCAGTCAGTCTACCAGAAGCAAAAGTAACAGATGTGATAAACCAAAGTAGAAGCCTTTTGTGTAAAGCACAAGGTTTCTTGGCACGATTGGGAAAAACTTTTGGGTCTGTTGAATTTTGCCACAATAGTGGTTCCATTGGGAAAGTTAAGGAAAAAGCAACTATCTCACCTGGGCTCGAAGTTGCTTCACAGAAGCAGAAATATTGCTTCTTCTCTCCCTATTCAGATATAGAATCATCTGTTATGGTGGACAAAGTTGGACAATCTAATCGGTTCCTCTCCCTGGGTTCCGCCTCAAACAGGTTTGGTCGTTTGTACGGATGCGTCCGAAATAGGATGGTGGATACCATTCCTCAATAGGGGAATTCAGTCAAGGGAAGTGGAGCAACTTCCTTTGGGACAACATAAACGTAAAAGAATTGGCAGTGGTCCTATTCTTTTTGTCGGCAAACCCAAATTTACAGAATATGGCGATCCTGTTTGCCATGGGCAACAGAACGGCAGTGTTTTGTCTCAATCACCAAGGCTCAACCAGGTCTTGGCCCCTTCTACAGCTGTCAGAAAAAATCTTCAGTGTTTGTGTAACACAAACACTTCACCTCAAAGCAACTTATATACCGGAGTACAAAACAATTGGGCAGATGTGCTGTCCCGTCTCCGGCCAGTATCGACAGAAACAGAATGGTCCCTAAAGGTATCAGAGTTGAAGAGTCTAGTGAAGAAGTTTGGAACTCCAAAGATAGATCTCTTTGCCTCCCTAAAAAATCACAAGATACAGCCTTGTGCATCTCTGGAAAGGTTGAATCTTTTAGGAAATGCTCTACTCTTAGATTGGAACCTTTGGAATTCAATCTATCTGTTCTCACCTGTGAAAATATTGCCCAAAGTGGTTCACAAACTCAGATCTTTCCAAGGCAAGGTCCTCTTAATTGCACCATATTGGATCATACAACCGTGGTGCCTGGATCTGTTGGGCTGGTGCCCAAATCCGCTACAATTGCAACAAGGATGTCTAGACCAGGTACTACATTCTCAGTTCGAGATATCCTTGGCAATTCACACTTGGAGTTTCTCAAAAGGAGTTTTAATAGGTTGTTGGGTAACCCCAATATAGCTAACCAAGTATTAGCAGGTCATAGACCTCAAACTTCTATGCAATATGAGAAAACTTGGAATCTTTTTCAACAATTTATCCATTTAACACCTCCAGAATAATTGTCGGAAACAATTGTGTTAGAATTTTTTGAATTTCTGTTCAGAGTTAAAGGCCTTCGAGGATCGGCAATTGCATCTTATAAATCGGCATTGGTTGGCTCTCTGGCCAAAGAGAATCCCACCTTGGTCTCTGGAAAAAGTTACTAAATATTTTATGGGGCCTAATTACAATATAAATCTGAACAGGGATAAATTACTACAGAAGGCAGCCTTCCTTCTAGCAATAGCAACAGGTATGAGAATAAATGAACTGATTTCAATTTCCAATAATCCATCATTATTGGTATTTTCTGAGTAGGATGTTACCCTTTTTCCTACTGAGAACCTAAGAAAAAATGAAAGGGAAGATTTCCAAGCTCAACCTATTAGGATAAAATGCCTAATGGATGAGACAAGGGTTGTTCATATATTGTGCCCAGTTAAAAATCTTCAGGAATGGTTATCCAGATTCCCTAATCGAGGCCCCTATGTTTTCTCATCCAGGGATGGTAAGAAATTGTCTTCTAGTCAAATGACAAAATCTTTATTCAATTAGTGAATCAAGCAGACCCTGGCAAATTTTTGGCACATGATACTAGGAAATACGCAGGGTCTGTGGCCTTTCTGCGGCATATGAGCCTCAGTCAGATCAAGGAAATGGGCTTTTGGAGATCTTCAAAAACTTTCAAAGACAGCTTTTTCATCACCATAATAAAGTGAGTATCCTAATTGAGATATGTAAATTAACATTTTACCTTCCAGTAAATGTTCCTAATTTTGGAAATATTCTACATGGTTTACAATATAATCATAATCTGGATCTAAGTTAGCGGAGCCTTGTATGCAAAGTCACCTCCCTCTCCACCTCCTGCTCGGGTATTCAAAGCTAAGCATCGCATTCTGAGGTTGAACAAAAAGCCGTTTTATTCTAAAAACCAGTTTTTGTGATATAACCCGGAATGCGACGCCGATAACCCACCCATCTACTCCTCGAGAGTTGACTTTTGTTTACCGCTCGCTCTAAGGCAAGAGTTGACGGTGGCAGTGCGTGTGATGGGGGTGTAGGGGGTTTCGACAATTGCAATTACTTATTAAGTAATTATTAGATGTTTTAATTGCCTGTATGTTGGCCTGGCGAGTTATTGCTAGGCATTAACATACCTAGGTTAAAAGCTAAGCGTCCCATTCTGGGTTATATCACAAAACTTGTTTTTAGAAAAAACTTTTTTTTTTTCAGAGATTAGCCCACCCGGGCACAGGTCATTGACCCACATCGTGGCCTGGGGGGCGAAAATGTAATAATAATAATAATAATAATACGGTAATAATAATTCAGATAAGTACAATTTTTAATAAAAAATAAAAATAAGCCATTTTTTCTAAAGACCAGTTTTTGTGATATAGTCCAGAATGCGACGTCAAGCTATTCCTAGAGTATACTGTATATTAGATTATTGGTTAATATAAAAGTTGACATGCAAATGTTTTATTGCAGGAGGAAAAGAAAAAATTTCCTACATCACGTTCTGATCAAGCCATACTTAATGAAAATGGATCTGAGCAACAGTCATCCAACAAAGTAGATATGAATGGTGCAATAAGCAACTACAAACAAGGATCACTTAGTACAACTGAGAGCTTCGAGGGTTCTGAACTTGCGTCTCATGATGGTGGATGTGGGCAAAAAAATATTGATCTGATTTATGCATCACAGGAACAGGCAATTAAAGCGTCATTTGGACACAGTGAAGTAGGTTCTGCATTTTCTTGGTAATTTAAGCTTTTGTAATTGTTAATTTCACTGCTCATATTACTCTCAGCCACCACTCTCATTTATTCCCTTAGTTTAATGTGTTTACTGTACTTGATCATCATTTATGACTCGCTTTATTATCTTCTGTCATTAGTTTCCTCCTGTTCAGTCAGTGACCCTTGATGTACAGAACTGTACACACTGCTAGAGTCCCACCAATAGATAGATGCACCAACTCTGTCAAGTGTTGTCTTTTTTAATTGTTTCCCATCACTATTTGTTCCATTGCTCTCATTGTACTGTCCTGTTAATTTTTTTCTTGGCCTCCTTTTGATCTCATCCTACACAGTCTACTTTCAGTACAGTACATTGGTTTGATGATGGAGGGGTTCAAGGAGAGAGTTGCTGATTAGACCATAATTTGGATATTAAGCTATGTACTGTATGTAATTTAAAAGTTATAAATAAATTTCAGGTCCAGTGACAAACGAAAAAATTTTGGAGGATAGAGGATTTGGAATAAAAAAATAAGCAAAGAACACAATAGGATTGTAAATTTGGGTAGGCCATCAATCATGCTGAGAGAGGTTACAATATAAGTAACTTCTGAGGATCAGGCTGCTAATTGAGGTGCACTGTATGGTGGTCTCCTCTTGTATGTCTGTGTTGCCCTAGTTTATTAGTTATAATTACTTAAAATAGTCCTAGATAATGCAGGATGTTACAGTCCTGGGAACAAAGTGTACCTAAATTTTTGTGCATTTTACTATAGAAGAAATAATGAAAAGTTATATTTCCTAATATTGCCAAACAAAGAAAACAAACAGTACAGTATGCTGGAAATTTGCATTGGGGTCAGAATGTACACAAGCTCAGATATAAACATTGTATAAATGAAATAAAAGAACAACATAATAGAACAATTTTACCGTTTATTTATGAAGACCATTTAAGACTAAAGTCCTGTGGAGTGTTGCATCACACTTGTTTTGGAGAAGTAGGCTCCCTCGAGGTCTTGAGAGGGAGCCTGGTGCCAAGGGAAGAAAATAAGTTTGATGCAGGGGTGATGGAGGGCTACTGTATGAAGACTTGGAAATACAAATACAAAAGATGTAAGTTAAGAGAATTTTTGGAGAACTGGAGGATAGGTAGATGCTTGATAGCACACAACTCTTCAGACTTCTTATAAGCATCAAACATGGTAATGAATCTTTGGTCAATCTGTTTTCAGCATACAACAGTTCCATGTATCAACAGTAAAGTAGCTATGAGCATGCTGAGGTTTACCTAGAATTGCTGAACTGCACATTAACCATCAGAGCCATTTGATAGTGATTATACATAAATTGGTCTGACTTATTATAACTTAGTTACACTTTGTGAACATGTATGCCATAGCATATGTGGTTTTACCAGTAAACCCTTTATACAAGCACAACTGTAGGTGATCCAGAGATCACTTGATCCTCCAATAAGAGCTATTTCTCAAATTTAAGGGATTAGAGGTTACAGTTTGCCTTTAAGACATGGGAGTGTAGTAAAACATGATGCACAGCTCAATTTTTTCACTGCACAGATTACATCTCATTAGGATATTATAAACTAGATTTACAAAGAGCCCCCTCAGCCCTTCATTAAGCTGAAGAAATACTTGTCTGTGTAATTATTCTTCTCGCTGTGATATAAGGTGAATGTGTGCCTCCTTAATTCTAGTTAGGCTGGACCGTGTAGTTACTGGTGGTGTGGAAGATAAAATTGGATGATTTCCTTTCTTTAAGTTGGTTTGTGAGTGTTTGTTTGTAATGACTTCATGTTGTACCAGCTTGGTGGTAAAAGGATGACATCTTTCATGCTACATATCTAATCTGTAGGGCTATATCCAGTCCATTGCTTTCAACAGTTATTTTCTGGCAAGCCGTGTCCCAGCCCAAAATTTCTTAACTGTTACTCTGATATTTTAAGGCGGTGGTTGTGGTATGATACACATGCAGAGCACATTTTTTATAAGACTTACAGTAATTCACACCTTAGGATACATCAGGTAAGTACCAAATATTTCTTACTATGAATTGTTCTGTATTTTCCACATTTTACCTGTAAACATTATGAAAATTTTTTGAGGCCTGGTGACTGGTGCATTGTCTTGTTTTCATTGAGCAGCTTTGAGAGTTTCTTTTCCTAAAATATGTACTGTACTACAGTATGTCATCCAACAGTGTGCATTCCCTTAGTCTAGTAAGGATGTGGTTCAAATTATATTTAGTATTCCTCTTTAATATTGAGTCAGAGGATGATTGGAGACACGGCATTGTACAATTATCCTCACTTCTCAAGTTACATGTGAGGATTTTTAAGGTAATTAGGTTACCCAACTTAAGGGAGGTTAGGTTAGGTTTGGTTTCTGGTTTGAATGTGAGGAACCATAGTTTTTGTAAGGTCTTTATTAAATTGCACTTACAGTTTTGCAGGTCTCATTCCATTAGGTCACCTTTAATGTGAATTCATGAGTTTAGTCCCGGACGAAAGTTCTCATTACAGTCACGGTGGATGGTGTAAAGTCGGCCCACCCTTACTGGACGATGGGTCTGCTGTTGTAGCGAAAACTTTCGTCCGGGACTGTACAAAATCTGGAAAATGCAAATAAAAGCAAAGTTTGGTATAAAAAAAGTTAACCTCTTCTACATTGTGTCTACAGTTTTAACATTTTCTATTGTTTTAACAGCGACCACAGAATACACACTCCCACAACTACGCCGAAGAATTCAAACAAGGTGAAGACTCTGTCATTAAAACTGTTGCGTGGATGATCATCTTTGGAGATGGATTTCATAATTTCATTGATGGAGTGTCCATTGGAGCAGCATTTTCTGAATCAATATTAACAGGAATTTCCATAAGCTTGGCAGTTATGTGTGAAGAACTACCACATGAATTAGGTGAGTAAGTAATGCAGGGGAAGTAAGAATATCAATACTGAGCCTTGAGTGAGAATAACTGTGAGGGGGAGGTGCTACATGTATATCTTGGTGATGCTGCTTGTATACAGTTGTTTAAAGTAACTGACAGCAATACATTCGTATGTTAAGTTTATTTAGTTATTTAAATTAAATTTATAATATTTTTTGTTTTTTATTGCCACAGGTGACTTTGCAGTACTCTTGAATGCTGGTATGACCATGAAACAGGCTGTTTCATATAATTTTTTGTCTGCTACAACCTGTTATCTTGGTCTTATATTTGGCATATGTTTAGGAGAGTTTACACAGGACACCACGGCCATATTTGCCTTGGCAGCGGGGATGTTCCTCTACATAGCTCTGGTGGACATGGTAAGCATATGCCGTAATGACTTAACAGTAAGAGTAGAAGACAGAATGATGTAACATGAACCTTATATTCACACCAGAACAAGATGATCATTGTCTGATATGCAGTTTTTCACCATATTGAATGATTGCTCATTCAGATCTAACCAGTACAGGTGCTCCTCTACTTATGAACGCGTTACATTCCTGAGGCTTGTTTGTAAGTCCAACTTTACTCTTGTAGATACCAAACATATTGTAAAAAATGAAAAGATTATTGATATTTAGTACAGCTATACCCTTTAATACAGTCTTAAAACCTGGCTCACTCTTCTCCTCTTAGGTAATGTTTGTTCTATCTGGAATTTTCTTCAAAATAATCCAGTCTCATCCACATTAAACACCTGTTCTGGAAGGTAACCCCCTTCAGTGATGATGTTTGTATCTCTGAAAGTTTGTAAGTTGAACGTTCTTAAGTAGAGGAGCACCTGTACTTCAACCCATACTTTTCAAACTGAATATCGATATTTCCACCCTAGCTTTGATCTCTCCATTGATTATCAGAGCCAGGTGGTTAGAGCAATCACCTTGGTTGTGATCTCCATTCAGGAAGGTATCTTCATAAACAAGAGACTTTATTGCACAGTAAACCCTTGCCCTTCACGAGGGTTAGGTTCCAAGGAATGGCGCAAATTGGCAAAACCATGAATAGCAACTTATACTACCTTAGTGCTCTAATATACACCTATACTGTGTATGAGAAACTCAAGTCACCAATACTGCTTATATTCATATGTGGAAGTTTGGATCTTAATGAAGTGGTGTACTGTACATAGGGAGACATCTGGTTACTGAAGCATAGGGGGATCATCAGGATCACTGTTGGAAGAGGGTGTTGCAATGGTGGTTGGTGGAGAGGCAGGTGGTGGAGTGGTGGTTGGTGGAGAGGCAGGTGGTGGAGTGGTGGTTGGTGGAGAGGCAGGTGGTGGAGTGGTGGTTGGTGGAGAGGCAGGTGGTGGAGTGGTGGTTGGTGGAGGCAGGTGGTGGAATGGTGGTTGGTGGAGAGGCAGGTGGTGGAGTGGTGGTTGGTGGAGAGGCAGGTGGTGGAGTGGTGGTTGGTGGAGAGGCAGGTGGTGGAGTGGTGGTTGGTGGAGAGGCAGGTGGTGGAGTGGTGGTTGGTGGAGAGGTGCACAGCTGGGGGGCAGGTGGCTGGGTGGAGCAGCGGCGGTAGCAGCTGACTGAATGAGGGAGGGAGACGAATCAGCTGGGTGAGCAGCTGGTTCTTTCTTGAAAAACATCATGATTGGTAGTTGTTTCCTCTTGGTTTTGAGGTCTTTAAACATTTCCTGGTAGGGAAACAATACCTGGTTGATTTCTCAGACCATCTTAAGTCTACGTTCCATGGAAGGGTCGTGGTCAACAATGAAATCAATTACCACCTTCACATGTCGAAATAGTTCACCAAAATTTTTCAAGCCCCAACCTTCTTGTTGACAATTCCATAATTTCTACTGCTTCATCTTCCTCAGCACTTCTTACCAATTCTTCCAAATTCTGTTCTGTCAATATCTTTCCATGCCCATCAATCAGCTCTTCCACATCTTCAGTGGCCATGCCAACCAACCCCTCACCACCCAATTGACAGGCAACACTCACAATGTCATTCACATCCTTTACTATGGACGGAAATCCCTGGAATTTATTCGCACACTGAGGCCATAATGTTTGCCAACAAGCATTCACTGTCTGGTTTGAGGTCATTGAATGCTTCACTGATGTTGGTAATGCAGTCTGCAATGCTGTACTCCTTCCAACACTTGCTTACATCAAGGTCAGGGTCTGCGTCCATGGCACTACGGATCCGACCAAAAGAGTGTCGGGTGTAGTATGCCTTGAAGGTGCGTATTACACCCTGATCGAGGGGCTGAATAAGAGCAGTGGTGTTAAGGGGTAGCGCCACTTTAGCACTTGCAGGAGCACTCGCTTGAACAGAATCACAAATTTTTTGTTCATTCTTTCTTATGTACCGCACTGTGGATTCGTTCACACCAAACAGCTGATCAGCCGCAGCAGCAATCATCTCCTCCTTTAACTTGTCTAATAATTCAACATTCTTTGTCAGGGTCATCACTGACTTCTGCATTTTACGTTTCACTTCACTCGCATCACTAGCACTGACACTAGGCAGTCTTTTAGGGGCAATTTTCACTCGGAAACACTAAAGTTTTGAGAGTACAACATGAGTTGCTGCGTCACAGGCAATGGTTGAGCGCGAACAGGGGGAGAGGAGATGCTGTGGGCGCATAGGGTGACTTGTTGCACTGCGGGAGAGGCTTGCAACCTAGCCGCCATCTGCTTACCGTGAATCGCAAACCCGCAAATGGCAAGGGTTTACTGTACAGGCATTTTCTTACCCAGTATTTACTGGCTGCACAGTGTAAGTGTCAACAGTGGGTGTGGGTTATATCCATGATGGGATGCTTAAGGTTCAAGATAATTGAGGTCATGACATGGATTTTCAAACATTTGCATAATAATTTTCTTCCTATAACTAGGAGTTTAAAAACACACTACTATTGAACTTAAGAAACTGTACATTTAATGTGGGTCAGAATAACTTTGTAATGCTCTAAGACTAGATATATTGTAACATTTTATTTACTGCACCACCTCTTTACTTTCACTTAACAGTCATTTCACATCTTGGTACCTTATATCACATTTCCTACACCTCTTCCTCCTGATGACTCATATATCCTCTAAATACACCACCTAAAGTATCAATTAGTTTTGGATGTTTCTCTTGCTCTGATCATATAGCTGTTATTTATCTCTAAAGGGGAAAACTTTCAATGTTTGGCTAAATTTTGCCTTATTTACCCTACTTTTTGGGCGAATTACTACCTGTAATAAAGCAACATCCTAATAAACCAACAAAAATAATACAGATAAAGTTAAATAAAATTTAAAAACATCACAGAAAAAGTTTTTATGTTCTACGTCTTCAGCTAGAGTTGAACCTGATGACTTGGCAACTTCATCATTCAAGTAAAAACACACACAACAACATTGGCTGTCCTTGTTTTGAACTTTACCACCACTGGTGGGTAGATTTTTTTTTAAATTCAGAAACATTAATTAAAGTATATATGAAGAGTAAATAAGTGTTGCTTTCATATTCTTATGTAGAACAATGATGATATGTTTTCACATGTGCTCACTTACATATGCAATCTCACTTTTTTTCTTTACCATTAATGGTTAGCTACTTCCTTTGTTCCATTTTTAACATTAAATAACATTACTTAAAACAACCATATTAATTTTTTACATTAATTTTACTACAGCTACAACCAGGGTCTTATTTTCTTAATTTTCTCGTGTAGAACTATCGTCCCGGACTCCCGGCTGTAAACACAAACGAAAACAATGGCGTCCCATCTCCTCTTGTGTGACCATATTATTATTCATTTATATTGTATAAGATGCATTCAGAAACATTATTTAAAGAATATAGTTTTCAATTTTCATTAATTGTATTGTTTTGGGGGGAAAAGAGGGTAAAAAGCCACACAAAAGATATGAAAAGGTCACTCTTGGGAATGCATCTCATTATTATTGCTTTATTTTAATGGTAATTAATGATTCGCAATACAGTGATTCACCTTACACTGCAATATTGAAGGCCACATTAACGTCATTATTCGAGGCTTTGCTGTACCTGGAAATTTTCTCAGAATTTCCGGAAAATGTGTCTGATTTTCATCCTTGGAATTTGTTCTCAAACCCGTAAAAAAAAATTGGAGAGAGTTTCCTGAGCAATTTTAATTCCGGCTATCGGAGAGTTCTGGCTAATGGAGATACTGTATTACAATGAGAAAATGTAAAGGGAATGATTTCATTGACCTCATATTTTATAATCTTGTAAATTTGATTTTGAACCTTTTAATACTAGACCTTCAGATGATTTATGACAAAAGTATCATTGTTGTGATAAGACAATTGGCATTTGGTACCATGAATTTAAAGCTGTGTACCAAACATCATACTAATACAGTAATGGAAAGTCAATAATTGGTATACACTCTGGAGTGAGAAAGAAGGCTAAAGGAGTCTCAGAATCAGATTGCTATCATCATTTTGAATGATTTGGAGTTATTTACACCTAGTCACCCTCCTACCCCCTCACCCTTCCTCCTGCCCTCAGTGGTGCCTCACCTCTCCTCCTGCCCTCAGTGGTACCTTACCCTTCCTCTTGCCCTCAGTGGTCCCTCGCCTCTCCTCCTGCCCTTAGTGGTCCCTCACCTCACCTCTCCTCCTGTCCTCAGTGGCCCCTCACCTCTCCTTCTATCCTCAGTGGCCCCTCACCTCTCCTCTCGTCCTCAGTGGCCCCACACCTACAACATCACAGTCTGGCTCACCACCTACACAAAGGCTGCAACACCACCACCACCTCTTTCATCACAACAAACAACCAGGGCTCAGCAGTTGCCAGTTGCACTCTGCCTCACTTATAACTCACCACCCATGATGAATACAAAGTTTTTATTTGTTATTTTTGCCTTCTAAAATTTATATTTTCAATTTCAAGAGGATTTTTTTATATGCCTTTTTTCTCTCTCTCTCTCTCTCTCAATACTGTAGATGGGGGAACTCTTGATTTCTCAAATACTACAGTTATTGGGTTAAAGTATTTCAATGATCTGTGTTGGGATTCAGACTTGTTGAAAGTACTAATGGATTGTATCATAAATGAATATAAATTGGTTCTGTGCACTTAATCTTGGAAGGTGTTTGGCATTATATCCACTGTAACCGTTCTCATGATCTTCTCAGGTGCCAGAGATGAATGAGGTTGCCAACAAAGCAGCAGAAGAAGGTTGGAAGAGTGCAGTTATTATTCTCTTGCTCCAAAACCTTGGTATATTTATTGGCGTCGCATTGCTCTTCATTCTAGCATATTTCCAGGATGCTATGGTTCTTGACTGACAATGCTCTTAGGACCTGTTATGTAAACAATTATCTAAGAGGTTTGTGTGTTTCTTCTTCAGTATATCAAGGTTAATGTTCCATACTTGATTGACCTTTATGTCACTTTTGATTTTATATGTTTATTTTCGAATTCACATTTGAAGATTAATAATTTTTATTACAAATACAGTATTGAACTTCTGTGTTGTACAGGTATTGTATTATTTCATTATCTTTCCCTAATTGTATGTATCATTTATGTTTGGAATGTCACCAATGGGAGAGTAACCAAAGACTGCCTTATAGTGTTATTGTTGTCATGGGAAGTGAGATAATTAGAAGGGGCTCATACTGTGTGTTCAAGGAAGTAAAGATCTGGTATTTTTTATAGACAGTAGAACCTCACATGTTTATGTACCATATCGTATTGACCGACATTGTGATCAAGTTGACAATTTGCCAACTTAAAATGTATGGTAGCTTATAATAAGGGCAGCTAGGGGGTATGAACAACACTATACAGGTACTGTATATACACAGTATTTATGAACCATAATTATTAGTTATACATTAAATTACGATATGACGAAGGGGCCACTGACCCTAGTGAAAAAGATGGTCCCTGAGGCTTGAGGGCCTAGTGTGGTACGTGCAGCAGAGAATACTACCTGAGCCTGACAGCCTATTAGATGTAGTAAAGATGCACCACTTAAGCCTTTGTTATACAAGATGAGCCTACCACCTTCACTGGCTCCTTTATAAAGTTAAATACCCATTCACAGCTGTGTTGGCTTCATTTGCCCTGGGCATACCAAGATGGTGGCTGCATGGGTCACATATGTTGCGGCAGTGGCGACGTCTCTGCCCTCAGCAGCAACTCTGTCATTCTTTATGTTCCCTTCCATGTTTTATCAACTTCTGTTGGTACGCCTCTTCTTAGGAAGCTTTGGGTAGGCTTGTACAATAAAGCTGCAGAAATATTGTTTGTAAGATAGGCAGAGGGATCTCAAGCATAGATACACTGAGGCGTCCCACCTAGCTCACTCTTGACTTCATCAGTCAAGCTGGAGAGCAGATGCCGTTCGGTGTAGTTAGTTATTTTTTATGTACTGTATTGTATTTAAAAAAATTGCATAATTAGATACATAATAATAATAAAAACACAGCAATTAGAAAATGGAGATTTTTGCAAGTAGAGGCGCTCAAAATTGGTTTATAAAAATTTATTATTTTGTCAGGGAAAAAATTGCTGCATGACATCCAAACTTTCATATAGCACAGGAATGGCATGAGGCTAGACTTGTATTTTCTGCATTTCCATATGTTTTCTTGTAATATTCTAGGCAGAGGGTCTCCTTAATGTTTTGTTAAATATTTTCATGGGTATTTATTTTATTTTTTATTTTTTTGGTGAATTTTGGTGAAAATGGCAGTGTTGCATTTTTAGAAGTATCATAATACAAGTCAGATAATAGTGAAGTAAAAGTAAACTAAATCATAGTTCAAAAACTTGGTACATGAAATTGTGAAGGTTCTACTGTAGATCTTGCTGAGAACTGTTAGAGAATATTATGGAATAATTTTAAGAGATTTTGTAATTATATCGTATTCTCCCTCCTTGAATCACTTCTTAGTGTGTCAAATGATCTTAATCTTCATACTACTTAAATGAGGAAAACTTGAAATAATACTCGTGATATACAGTACAGTATACAGTAGATTGTTTACTGGTGTCGCATTTAAGAGTGTTGTTGTATATTTTATTTGAAACGTCTCCCTGATTTAATTTAGTGCTCCCACATATGTTCTGAGAGAGGATTTACTGTAGTCACTATTTTGTTCACCTGTCTGTTGTCTGTGCAGCTGCCTCATATTTCATGTCAAATCGATAATTTCATGCCCATTGAAGAAATTCAAATGATGCTGTACCCCAATGTGTGGCACACCAAATTCTGGATGAAATGTTAGAGGTCAAAGGCATGGGCGAGGGGTTCAAAGGTCAGTGGAAGAAAAATTGTGTGAGTGAGTAAGCGAGTGAGTGATAGGTGTGTTTGTGTAATATATTATGGTTGCATATATTTTAACTCCTGAATATATACTGCATATGTATGTATAAAATTTGACATTTTTTTTATATATTGCTAAACCATTGTATCTCATTTTTATCTGTAATGTTACTTTGACTTATTGCCCTCGTTCAAAGGTATACCGGTACATGTTATAATATTCTTCAATTTTATAAGTGTTTTTGGTATGAATATAACCTTACTCAAGTAGGTATCAATATATTCTGAACTATTTTAGCCTTTGTTTACATCAACATTAATGTGATACAGTAGTTCCTTCAACCCTACCAGAGGAAAGAATCCTATATTGTGCAGTATATTCAGTATCCACTCTCTTGGCTGCTGTATCCAGTAATCTACCGTACATACCAGAATCTGGTAGGGTGACTCGGCCATTGTCTTTCCAGTCAGTGTGTTTTATGTATTTCTGTGTAGTAGGTAGTAGGCAGCTATCAAATGGAGGTACTATCGTCTGGGAAGATATTGGAAGCATAATGTGTTGTCTAATGGTAGACCCTGTTGCCATATGGCATCATAAAAATTGTGAACAAGTCCCAGGTTGCTGATCTGACTTTCTGCCTCATTTACACATAGTTGTTTCTCTTACTTTGACAGCACAATTTACATATGTACAGTGACCCCTCCGTTAACGAACTCAATCCGTTCCAGAAGGTCGTTCGTTAACCGAAAAGTTCGTTAACCGAAACCATTGTTTCAATGGGTTTTTGGGTAATTGGTTCCAGCTCACCGAATATTTCCTAAATTCAACAAAAATGGTAGAAAAGTTCACTTACTTTGAGGTGTGTATGTAGAAGGCTCCTGGATGATGATGATGATGATGGGATTTAGAATGGGGGTGGAGGAGAAGGAAGAAGAGAAGGCATTGGGGTGGAAGAGAAGTCACCCATGGCGCCATTTCACCCATAAAATTTTAGCTCTCTTGGTGTAATTCAAGATTATTTTTTTAAATCAACACTGCACTGCATTATATATTGTCAATATGTAAAATATATTTCAAAATGACTTGGAAACACAGAAAAAAGCGTTTAGTTGAAGAGAGTCTCAAGCAAGATGTTACCTCCAGTGAAAACAGAGAGAGACTAACTCCTGTTTGCTGTGTTAAGAGGCTGGATGCCGCGCATTAAACTAGTCACTTTACCTTCAATTATGTTCAATAATTGTTAAAATGACTAAAAAATTGAATATTAAACTTTTAAAATTATTGAATAGTATAAACTTCTTGATATTTACTAAAATAGTAAGGAATTTAAGCCCTAGAACCGATTAATGTATTGGCGGACTGATACTAAAGCTGGTTGCCCGGTCAGTGCAAGCGAAAACATGTTGAGGTCGGTTCTTAAGAACTTCGTTAACCGAATTGAAGATCCTTATGGAAGGCAGTTCGTTAATCGAAATTACGTTAACCGAGGTGTTCGTTAAACGAGGGGTCACTGTATATCGTTTCTCGTAATTGATTTTTTTCTTTATTATTATTATTATCATTATTATCGTTATTAATATTATTATTATTATTATTATTATTATATATATTATAATATATAATATTAAGCTATACAGTGGTCCCTCGGTTAACAAACTGTTCGATTAACGAAATTTCTGTTAACGAATTATCCCCCATAAGGATTTTTAGTTCAATTAACAAACAAAACTTCGATTAACAAAATCCTTACGACAAACACATTTTGTTGTGCTGATCAGTTGATCGTCTAGTTTGCCAATACAGTAATCAGTTCTTTTTAACATTTGTTTCCAGTGGAGTTAATATCAAGAAGGTTGTGCTCTTTTTATATTAAAATTGTTAGTCATTTTAAAATTTAGCTAACATATTGATAATACCTGTATATATGCAGTACAGTACAGGGAACTAGTTTTTTGTGCGCCCATCAGCCGTTTGACTCACCTGCCAAAGCGTCTCTGTTTAACTTTGTTTACAGTGGAGGAAACATCGTGTTTGTTGGTCTCTTGAATACAGAGTATTTTTACGTTTTTACATTAAAATTATTGATCATTCTGAAATTTAGTTAACATATTGATATTATATAGTGCAGTGCAGTGTTGATTAAAATAAAATAATCTTTAATTACACCTAGCAAACTTAAAATTTTATTAGTGAAATTACTGCTTCAAGCATGGGTGAAAAACATGATTCCCCCCAGTGTTCCTCTCCAAAAAGGAGAGAGGATTTTTATGTTAGAGAATCTGTCAGCCCAGAGGTTCCTGACATTATTATGGAAGGTGACACCTTCCAAGAAGCATTAAAATGCTTATCTTCTCCTGTCTCCTCCACCCCTACTTCCGTCTCTTCTTCCTTCTCCTCCTCCACCCCCACTACTAATTCCCATCATCATCAAGCAACATTCTAAATACACACCTCAAAGTAAGCGTACTTTACTGCATTTTGTTTATACTTTGTATGTACTTTTTTGTGAGTTGGAACCAATTACCCAATATCCCATTGAAATAATAGATTTGGTTAACAAACGACTGTGGAACAAATCGTGTTTGTTAACCGAGAGACCACTGTACAGTATTATATTATATTTTTATTTAATTTTTTTTTATTAATTATTATTATTATTATTATTATTATTATTATTATTATTATTATTATTATACAGTGGTCCCTCGGTTAACAAACACAATTCGTTCCAGAAGGTCGTTCGTTAACTGAATCCGTTGTTTCAATGGGATATTGGGTAATTGGTTCCAACTCACAAAAAAGTACATACAAAGTATAAACAAAATGCAGTAAAGTACACTTACATTGAGGTGTGTATTTAGAAGGCTCCTGGTTGATGATGATGATGGAAATTAGAATTGGGGGTGGAGGAGAAGGGAGAAGAAAAAGAAATGCGGATGGAGGAGAAATCACCTTTCAGGGGACCCATGCTTGATGCCGTCATTTCACCAATAAAATTTTAAGTTCACAAGGTGTAATTCAAGATTATTTTCTTTAAATCAACACTGCACTGGGTTATATATTATCAACATGTTAAATAAATTTCAGAATGACCAATAATTGTACTGTAAAAACGTGAAAATACTCTGTGTTCAAGAGACCCACAAGCAAGATGTTTCCTCCACTGAAGAGAGACACAAACAGACGCCTTGGTGGGTGAGTGAAGTGGCTGATGGGCACACCAAAAACTAGTTCTCTGTACTGCAATTATGTTAAATAAGTGGTAAAATGACTAATAATTTTAATTTAAAACTTGGAAAAATATTGAATAACACAACCGTCTTGATATTTACTCCAATGGGAATGAATGTAAGCCCTAGAACCGATTACTGTATTGGCGGACTAACCTACCAGCCGATGAGCAAGCCAAAACATGTTGACATGTTTTCGTAAGAATTTCGTTAATCAAAAATTTTGTTCGTTAACCGAATTGAAGATTCTTATGGAAAGTAATTCGTTAACCGAAATTTTGTTAACTGAGGCGTTTGTTAACCGAGGGACCACTGTAATTATCTTTTCGTCCCCAGGCCCTCATGTGGGTCATTGACCTGTGCCCTGGTGGGCTAATCCCATACAAAAAAGAAACAGTGCTTAAAACATTTGTTGCTAAAGAAGTCTGAATCCACATGTACCAAAGAAATGAAGTGATGGCACTTAGCACACACACTGAGGTATCATGATGTTATGCTGTGAGGAAGGGACTCTGCTTTGTCTCTTTGAGTGTGATGATAATATGAGCAACCATGAAAAGTTTTTATATTGAGGCTTAGTTTAACAATTATGTATAAATTTTAGTACACCAATAACATTGTTGGTCAAGTCTATCTCAACATCCACCAGTCTGTTTGACTATCTCACCATCTACCTCTCTATCTTTCTGTTTGTCACCATCTTCTGGTCTGCTTTCCATTGATTACATTTTCTCATACAAGGACTTCAGCTATATATTTTCATGTCATGTTTGACTATGAACACAGTCTGCATTAGAAATATGTACATGTGACTCTTCAGTCTTGCAAGCCTTTTCCTTCAGTGGTGAGGCCGGTGCTGGTCCAGTGATTCTTATCATTCGGCAGCTAGTGAATTAACCCGACCTTAACAGGATACTGTACTAGTCCATCAAAGTGCTGTTCCACCATCGGCCAGTGCACCCCTTGTGTCCTCATTGATCAGTATGCAGTGGTTATAATATTTTATTTTCGTGTTAAGACTCTTGTTCCGAGGACAAAATTAATGTTGTTTGGAGACAGTCTTTCTGATGTTAGGTACATAATTGTTACCCTTTAATTGTTATTCAGTGATTAGGTAGTTATTCTTCTTGCGGTCTTTCAATGCAAATTGCATCGCTAAGCACTCCTGTGCTGGAGCAACCCCTCCCGCTCAGCCGTATCTCACACTGAGAACACCCTTCCCATAAGCAGAAACACGGGAACAGTGGATCGGCCCTATCAACCGCCTAAGTTCCTCCCACTAGTCTCGTGGGCTGGTAGATGCATCTCTATGGGTGCAATTAGGGTCTTGATCGCTCTACCCAATGTTTATTAAAATGAAAAAACGTTTCTGTCATTGACGCATCGTGTGTTAAAAGACTGCGAAGGGGTGAGATTTCCAACCATGGTCAGGAGTGCCAGAGGGTTAACTGCTAAATTTTTTTAACCTGAGATGTGTTACATTTATAGAATACCTTACCATAAATGTTTCAGTTTAACTGTGAGGGAGAGCTGCTTGAAGGCATCCATTTTAGTTTATTCAGTATAAAGTAACCAGTATTGCTTGTACATGTGATGAGTACACCATGATTTTAGGTGTACAGTACTTTTATTTGTGAAAGGTACTGTACATCTTAAATTCCCATGTATTCTTTTTTTGTAAGGTGGGTACACGTTAAATTTGTATGCACTCTCTATGTGACGGGTACATCTTCATTTTTTATGTTTTTACTGTCAGTCTTCTAATATCAATAATTTGCTTTTTCCAAATTTGTCATCTCATCACCACAAAATTTTTCTCAGGAAAAAAAAATTATTTGTTCCAAAGTGACAGTGATTCTTTCACAACTGCAGACCTTAGTATCCCTGCTTGTTGAAAGATGTAAGGGGAAGGGGATGCAGTACTGTAGCTGATCAATAGGCAAGTCAATCACTCAAAACAAATGCTTTCTATGACAAAATTATATACTGTACAAAGTAAATTATGGTTTTAGAGGCAAATCAACCATTGTTTTACCGCTTACCAGCCATTTTTTATACACAAACCGACCATTGTTTCATTTTAACATTCCTTCATGGACATGGTTCTCTTTTGCAGTAAAAATAATCCAGTGACTCAGGTCAGTTTTAAGAAAGTGGTTCAAAATTTTTAGTTAGTGGGCAAGGATGTGAATTGCATTGATAATGTCAGTGTGGGTTTTACAGTTTTTAGCATCTGACACACACACACACACACACACACACACACACACACACACACACACACACTCACTCACTCACTCACTCACTCACTCACTCACTCACTTTTCCAAATCAATACCTTACAACCTTCTTCAATATCCCCTATCCTGTCTGTTTGTCTACTGTATTACCTATTGTGTAGTCTGCTGCTCTCTGCTTACAGTATTTCCCTCACCCTATTCATATACTGTATAGTTTGGTTACATGAAGTTTACTCTAGACATTGTATTAATAAGTTCCTATTATATGCTTTGGGAGTATGACTAATACCAACACAAGAGGACCATTAAGTGCTTAAGAGAAAATTACCTACCATTGTTCTCCTCCTCTTTGTGTTACTTCATATGAACATTTACCCTGTAGTCCGTCTTGTTGATCCGTTACACGTCGTTAGAACTTGGTGCTCGGGCATAATCATCACTAGTTATATTTATATTAGCTTTCCTGTACAGGTATCCCGCTATTTAAGATTGGGTTTTGTTCCTGAAAACCCCATCGGGATCATTATAACATGGGGTTCAATGGGATACGTTCCCTGCCAATCCAACACGCACATGTATCACCGAAAAAAAAAAATCATACACTAATACTATACAATACCTACAGCACAAACAACACTAACCACATCATCAAGAATAAGTCTGATCATCATTACATGTCCACTTCGAGGCTAAGGGAACTCTTGAAGGTGGAGTAGACATGTGTCTCTGACTCCCACACAGCCTCTGGGGAGTCTCATGCCGCTTCACAATGTCAAGCTTGACCTCTAGGGACGTGGTTTTCCTGGGTGCCTTGGCCTTCCCAGACATTTTCTAAGTTACACTGCTCACTTCACAGTAACAAAAACAGAGTAAAAGCACTTGTCACACTGTCACAAAACAGATTGAAAAATGATAAAGTTTTTGTAGCTGACACTACTCACATCATGTTCACAAAAATAGAGGCAAAGCACTTTACAGTTACAAAAAATCATAACAAAAGTCACTTCACAGTCACCAAACCAGGTATACGATGTACTGTAAATGTTAGTGATGTCTTCTCACTGTAAGGTAATAAAAAAATAATAACAATCCTGACCGATAATTGTTGAGCTGCATGATCACAGCCATGTTCGAATGCCATGGAATAAAGCTTGGTACCTCAGTGCATCGGGTGGCCGCACATGGGTAGACCACAGCTGACAAGTGAACAGAAATGCATTACATCTTTCGCATTGGTTGGACAATGACCATCGTTCATGCTTATTTATTTTACATCGTAAACAGGGGTGTGGTCTTGATACATCGCCATCGTTAATGCGGAATATTGTAGAGAGGAAGATCATAAATCTGGGGACACCTGTACAGTACTTTATTTCACTGTTCCCCGACCTTCAAGTCTTACATTTTTATATTATCAGAGTTAGCGCAGTTTGGACCAATTTATAGAACTCTTAGACAACTGTTTTATTGTTGATTTCTATACATTTTCAACACCCTTCATGTATGAATGTGTAGCAACTCAAGTTTTAAGAGATTCCCATGTGCTATACTACTTCAGTTTGTGGGAATATTAAATGTTACAGACACTTACTGGGTATTTATGGTTTATATTTTCATTGGTCTTTTTCATTGTGCTAATTTCCTATAATTTGAGTGATTTTGGATGTAATAGATTCTGTAATGTGTAAATGACCAGAAAAATTTTTACCTTTAGGTAAATTTGGACATAATGAAATTGCAAGTGTATTTTAATTTCATATTATACAGATAATCCTTGACAGGCTATCATGGCTGTATAAAACACCATTTTTTTCCCTTAGATTTTTCAATTGGTCTTCTAATTACTTGTGTGCATCTTGAACAAGGGCTCTGTGCCTGTATGTTCAGATCTTCAGTGGAATGTATGACACTAGTCGGTACTATAATGACAAGGCCATTAACTCTACAACAGTACTTATATTCAGAGTTCTGTAATGGTATGTGATGTCTTGATATACCCAATGCTTACCTGGTAAAAATGTTTACAGTATACTACTACAGCTGCTCCTCGACTTACAATGGAGTTAGGGACCCAAATCCAGGTCGTAAGTCGAAAATGCTTAAATAATACATAGAAAATCTGAAATGGGTGTCTTTTTTCTTCTCAGCACCACAAAACTCTCACTTTTAAGGTTGCCAGCCATTTTAAAGTAAATTACAAACAAAAATTTTCTTAGTACACAGCGCAATCACTAACGTCGGGACTTGAAAATACGTAATTTGAAAAAATTTTGGTACGACTGAGGCGATCGTGTGTCCGGGTGGTCGTAAGTCGAGGAGTAGCTAATATATAGACATTTTTTTCTCTAAATATCAGGAGTAAAGTAAATATAGAGAGTTCTGTATCAGTTGTTGGATTTAAGGAAACACATCATTGTATCATCAGGCTTTTAAAATGACCACAGTACTTATTTCTTCAAGTGTGATTTGAATGGCTGTATATCATTCATAGAGCTGCAAATATTTGTGAAAGAATTGTATCTCATCTTAAACTAGAGTGCAAATGTTAGGGCATTTTCTGTGTACAGGTATTACTATTATAAATTCTTTCAGTACAGTACAATATAGGTACAGTATTCTAAATAAGGGCATAAAGATGTTTAAAGCAGTAAAACTATCTAGAAAAAGGAAAGATGGATTACTGGTATGAATATTTATTGTTTTTTTATATATGCATTCTTGTGGCTCTTGAGCCTATGGCAGAGTACTGTACTCAAGATGTACGATTCTCATGTTCTATCAAAACCAAGGGGTATTTGTAATGCTTGGAGGTATTTTGTGGGGGTCATGGCATTTTGTACAATGTAATGTTAATAGAATTCTATAAAGTGTAGTATTTTGCTGCTTCCTGGCTAAGCAAGATATGATACATGATGCTTGATAGGCATAAACTCTTACTAAGCTGCCTCACAGCTAAATTTCAAAGCAAGGTACAGCATCTGTGAATGTTGCAAACTTTGCTTAAGCTTATTATGAAGCAATTGTAATTGATTGTTAACCCCCTGATGAAGCATTTATATAACAAGAGTCATAGATTGGTATGAAGGAAGTGTGTTGTGCTGCATGTAGTTCCTGCCAGTGGTGATATAACTACCCACAAACTGCAGTTCGGGAAATATATTCTGCTCTACATTGCGGTGGCCAGTGGAGATATCTAGCAACTTTCTCATGGTAATAAACAGAGCACATAGCAAACCTTTATGAATGAACCAGCTTTGAACCATAGTGAGGGCGGCATTTGGATGAAACCAGTTGCTTATGCATATTTTTATAATAAATTCCTTATTTTTGCTTTTAGTTCATAGATTATCTGTGTATACTACTACAAGAGAGTTGTCAGATGTCTCCACTGGCCACAGAAGTGTGTGGCAGAATACATACTGTATTTTTCCCCATGTATACATGGCAGTTCCACTATATGGGGAAATGTCTTCATACTCAATACAGTCTCATTACCATTGGGGTTGTGTATTGCTCTGTTGATATTCTTAGTCTATGTACTTTCCTGCATCCTCATATACAGGTACCTGCAATATCTCAGTGTGGATACCATTTCTGTTTTGCATGCAAATCTAAAGATAAAAGCAGACATTTCTTGTTCACTTTTGTAAGTGCCAAACCAGCTTAGAATTCTTCAGCAGAATGTTTGCTCACTGCTGTCAAATCTTCAATGCTTGAATGTACAGTACGGAGATGTGGCTCAAATGTTGGAGAAAATATATTTATCTATATATATTTTACCCTCTTTGCCACTGATCGGCTTCTTAGCCACTTGGGTAGTTGGTTATGGCCTTCTTACAAGACCCACTAGCTTAGTCACTTAATTCTCCTTCAATGGTCTGAAAACTTCAGTTCATTGTCAACATACTATATTTACCCTGGTCCTGTTCGTTTCATTGGGACATGTGATATGCCCCTCTTTTGTTGGTACGACCTAGGTGCATCCTCTTGCATTTTGTCACGTTGAATCTTAACAGCCATTGCTTTGACCACTCCTGAAGCTGACTGAAATCTTTTTATAGCTCTTCACAGTCCATTTGGTTCTTAATTTCCCTGAATAACTTGGCATTATCCATAAGCATTTATATATATACTCTGTATATGTGAAATAATAATGCTGGTATAGGTAATAAAAAGATAAGGGCAACTATAGTACAATTAACTACCTGATGTTTAAGTAATTGCAGATGAAGTAAAAAAATTTTTTTGAAAATTGAGGGATAACTTGGATGTGAAAGTTATTGTTTTAAAAAGGCTCTTGAGGGAAACAATTACTAACTCGTCTTATGTGAGTACAGTACAGTACTGTATAAGCCTGCAGCTGTTAGCATCCATCCACCAGTATCTTGGGTAGTGTTGATAACACCCAGAAAAATCTTTCTATGTGACAGATTTAAATTAATCTTTAATCATTTTAATTCCAGAGCTTGTCCTTAAGTAATAAATTAACGGATCCAGAGGTTTGCATGAATGATCTTTGGAGAGGAGTTATAAGGTGTGTTCAAGGGATATTCTACTAAAAAACAAAACATGGTAGCTGTGGACCAAACAAAACTGAGTATTTTTCAGTATGTTAATTATTGGATCTCCACTGTGAAAATTGCCATGTATGAATTTTTTGGAATTGCAATTTTGATTATTTGTGTAAAAACCATTTGTACATTTTATACGGGAAGAAGTGTCATAAACATTTGAGTTTGTTGAATCTGTTTCCGATATTGCTGTGTAAATCCGCACCTGTTGGCCAGATATATTATAATGTTTTTCATGTTATAATTGTGTTAGAATTTCGTTTTACATTGTCTACAGTGAATAGTGTAGGATGATTATTCAAGGCAATTAGAGACACAGTGGACATTGCATTGTTAGATTTAAATTAATGAGTGTGTGTCACTGAGGCATTGCAAGACAAATGTATGCCTCATATTGAGGTTGCTAAAAGATGTTTAGTGAGAACTTATTAATTATTGTAAGGTGATTCCTTCATATAAATATAATGCAGTAACTCTGCTGGATACTTGCGCCCAAAGGAAAAAATCATACTAGGGAAGGCAAACCAAAATTGAATGGTTTTGAGGGGCATGTCATGAGTTTGGAGTTGCCATTGGTTTTGGGATCCTTACACAAACTATAAATGTTTTTACACACACACACACATTCCAAACACATTGTTATGCTAACTTTGAACCCCTGGTATGACCTCATAAATTTGCACCCCTTCCATGAGCTCTTCTGAAAGGAAGGGTTAGATAAATTTAGATCTTCCAATGGCTGATTGTTTTATGTAATACCATACAATAATTATTCTTAAACAAATAACCCCTCAAGTGGGTTTGTGAAGTGTGTTGGCATAAAATATTTTTATGAGTTGTGAACATGTTTTCAATATGTTCAGTGCAATATTTCCTCAGAAGTTTTAGCCAAATTTATATTATATTGTGCAATATTTGATAGAACTTAAAGAAAATTATTTAGTTGGCAATAGGGTACTTTTAAATGTTTAATATAAATTAAGTGTACTTCTTTTGTAAATTACAATTATTTTAAAGTGCAATAATGGTTCTTTTTTAGTGCATATGTTTCAGTGCAATACCTAGGGGTAACATTAAAGGAGTACTGTACTTTTACACTCACATTGCATTATGACAAAATAGGACCTCTTCTTTTAATGACTTGAAGTACCACTGCTTAGATAATGACACAAATTAAATAACTTCTAATTTGAAATTCATTACAAGGATAATCTCACTATTTGTGTCCTTGGTAATGTTGCTTAAGTACTGCTAAGCCATAATGCTTAATATACCTCTTATGCATATACTGTACAGCACAGTACAGAATATCAAGCAGGGTGAGTTATTGGGTAGTTAGTTGTAAGTTACTGTACTTGCTTACATTTGATTGGCACTTGTGTTGGTAAACTTTTATGTTAAAGAAAATAATAATTTGAACTTTAGCTTGAGTGTCTGTTGACAGTTGAATCTAATAACATTATTAAGCATCAATATGTAGCACCAAGCTATCAGCTAATAACTACCTAAGAGAAGTGTAACATATCGTTAGATATAAATATTGAGTACAATAGATAGAATGTTGGTATAATATGTTCTTATGTTTTATTGAAAAAAGTTGGACTGTATCAAAATGTATACAAGTGACTCGTCTGTTTAATAAATTGAGCCTGAGACATTGTATTTTAATACAATCGCATCCCATCGGAGCTAAAACAATTCTACCGGTACTGTATTGTTATACAAACTGTTCATTACAATACAAACTCCTGTCATTCATTATTCAGTGTCACTTGAATTGTTTAACAGAATTTTCACCTTCAGTTGTATCACTGAACTTCTGTCTACCTTCACTAAAATTTTGACTGGTCACTTGCCAAACACTCAACGAGCCTGCCAAGTTTCATCAAAATAATACCATGTATAAAGGTACAGTCCTGTACTGTAGTATTTGATTTTCTGGTTTGATCCTATCCACCAGGCTGGTTCTGTTAATGCACAAGCTGTTTTAGGAAGCCTAGTACAGTACTGTATATTAGATTATCTCTTATCTGGTAGCTAGGCACTGACCTTCCGATTTCCATTACACCTGTATTCCATAATATTTTACTCATAAATAATTTGAGATGTAGAAGTAATTGGTGTCACCGAGAGCTTGAGTGATTCGCACACTGCAATATGAATCATGGTGTGAAAGCGGTTAATAGATGTGTTTTTTTCTGTGGATTTAGATGAAATTCAGAAGAAAAGCAATGGCTGGAAAAAAGATGTCAAATTGCGTGCTCGTTAAAAATTTATTATCTTAACTCTTAAACTGTAGTCAAATTCCATTGATGTTGCCTTAGGTGACTGGGACCAACATCAACAGACACGTTCATTTCCTGCTGAGGCACTTAAATGTGTATAGTGTTCCCGTGCTTTGTTTTAGGTCAGAGTGGGCTTGAGAGCAGCTTCCTCAGTAAGCCTTTATCAAGCAGAGAGAGCAGAGCTTCTACATCTCGTGGCCCAGGGGGTGATAACAAGGAGGGAAATGATTCCCTGACCATTATTGCATATTATTGTTATGGAATTGCACATGGAGGAAAACATTACCAGACGAGTTATATGGTAAGTATATTTTTTTTATTCTGTTATTCTGCATGCTTGTCTATAATTTCATAAAAAAATGTGCTGAACGTGCAATATATAAAGCACAAATAAACTTTTGGTTGAAAATATTGGTTTGTGAATACCAAATGAACCAGGCTGTGCAGATTAAAACAGTCCAGCAGCCAGCAGGGCAAGTGTATTTTCATGTTCATGTTCCCAACTTTTGCCCTGCGGACAAGCAAATACTTTGAGAGGAATATACCAAGACAGGAACTTGTAGGTGCTGCTTGACTCCACTTCACTGCACATGTTTAACCAGGGAGGTCCCTCAATGGGTCGTTTTTCATTAGTATAATACCAGGATTAGTGACCTATGTCAGGTGCAGGTAATTTTTCTCCACATTAAGCCGCCAACCCGCCTTTAGTCAGTCAGTGTCAAGTTGTCAACATTCCAAAGGAACCACCAAGCTGTAAACATGAGATGACAGGAGTTGTGACCTCACATGAGAAGTGTTACTACCATTGACACCAGATTATAGGTGGGGGGGGGGGTTAGTTTGGGAAGGTACTGCCTCCACCCCTACCAACACACACCTACAGGTGTGAGGTGAGTGACGGTTGTCATAACCTCACATGATAGTGTTGCTGCTACCGACAGAGGTACTGTCTCCCCCCACACACACACACCCTGCAGGTGTGAAAAGAGGTAAAAGGAGTTATGACAACACATGTTTTAAGATGTTTAATTAACTTTTCCTCCAAAAAATCTGGGTATGTAAATTTCAAAAGTCACTTGCCCAGTACAATTATATGTTCCACATAATCTGCACAGCCTGAAATGAACACCTGATGGCCTAACTGTGCCCCCCCCCCCACCCCCCTAGACCACTTTGGGTCTGGCACTCCCTGGCTCCTAGCAACAAACAATCGGCCCCGTCTAGTCCCCGAAATATGCTAGAGACTCAGTTGATTGAAAATTTACAAAGGACGGCCACCAGACTGGTGCCTGCACTACGGCACCTCAGGTACTCAGATAAATTAGAACAACTGCAACTGCCTGTGCTGGTCATAGTCTCCTGGTCTTAACCTCAAGCTAGTTTGAGTTGTCTTCTGTTTTTCTTTTTTTATCAGTTCTCATTGATGAGTACTGTACTTGCCAACAATGTGAAACAGAGACATGATGAACTACCCTCTACTGACCACTGCCATACATGTTAGTTAACGTTAAATCAGACGATTCATATTGCGCTCAATACCCCATAAAACAGGAAGCTATAACATCTTAATTGAGTCCCCAAGTGGAGACGTTCGTGTTCTCACCGCTTCAGTACGCCCAAGTACTCCGTTTTCCGCTTGAGTAGTGCCGAGACTAATATTCCTTACTATCTCATCTCGTGTTATGAAATTTGAAATTTCAACTGAATGTGTGTATGTTATGTTAAATTAGATATGTCTGATTAGAGATAAAACATTCAAGATCCCATGTGAGTGATGTTGAAAGCTTCAACTAATTGAGGTGTATAAGCATCTCAGGGGGCACTACTCAGTCGAGTGTGCTTACTTGGAGCTGGCAGACGCTTGACCCACAAGGGGTCACAGCTCAAGATTAAAGAAGTCGCAAGTCCAGAAAACTGTGAGGGCAGTTTTTCGGAGTGAGAGTTGTGAACTCTTGGAACAATCTACCAGAAAGTGTTGTGACGGCACCGAGTGTGAGCTCTTTCAAGACCAGACTTAACCAACACTGGAGCAGGTTCAGGTACATTCAGGAGCCGGTGCATACCCAGTACTTGCCAACAGTGCGTAACAGAGACTTGACCGATCGCCCAAGCGGCTAACGAGCCGATCAATGGTGAAAAGGGGAAAAACATTGTGACAGAGTCCCAGGTTGCTGATCAGACTTTCTGCCTCATTTACACACAATTTCAGGTCTCAATTGCTTCTCTTACTATCGTTTCTCACTATTGATTTTTTATTTAATTTTTTGTATTTATTTATGGGACTTTATTAATATTATTTTTTATTATTTTTTTAAATGTTATATATTATTATTATTATTATTATTATTATTATTATTATTATTATTATTATTATTATTATTACTATTATTATTATTATTATTATTATTATTATTATTATTATTATTATTATTATTATTATTATTATTATTATCATTATTATTATGAGTATTATATATTTGCCCTCAGGCCCTGATGTGGGTCATTGACCTGTGCTCTGGTGGGCTAATCCAGTAAAAAAAAATAGACTAGAAGGATGAAACTCAGCAAAAGCGTACTGAATACTAAAATAACATTTATATATCCCAAGTACTAAGAGTTGGAGTTCTGTGAAAAAAGTTTAGAGCTGTTCAAGAAACTGTACGAGATACAGATTGATAAATCTAAAAATTAAAACAAAATAATAATAATAATAACTACTTTTGCATTGAACATTCATCCCAATAAATAGTTTCAGTAAATTATGTATTTATTTTCAGCCGCGAAGGTATTCACATCATGTTAACATGCAGATGCTGTCATATTGATAATACTAATTTAGTACTCTAGAAATGCAAATACATGTACAGTCAGCCAAAAATCCAGCAACCCCACCCTGAGTCTCTTACTGGCAATAAGAAAAATTCCGTGACGAAAGGGAATTTTGAGGGTGACTCGAGGAAATTTGGCCGAGTAAACTGGCAACACTGGTTGGGCCGAGAGGCCCGAGACGGCAGGTACAAAAGTTGGCAGTATGGCTCCGACCGTTGTGATGTGTGGAGGTGTATTACGATCTCAGTCCAGTTCATCTTGGCGAGACATCTGGACTACTACGTAACTTGAGCAATAAGTACAGTGCTACTAATATGCGTAGACCATGTCTTGTTCAAGGAGCACAGTGACATTACTGATAAGCTGACGCAACTGTATAAACTTGGTATACTGTTCATATCCCAAAAACGCCGATTTTTCGAAATTTAAGGAGCTGCTTGTTTTGTTATACATATTTTAACAAGTAAACTATTCGTCCTTCAGATGAATAATACAAAAACATAAATAACGATTTGACTTCATGGCAAGGGCGTGAAACTCGACAAAATAACAACCCTTGATGAACGAGTCAAGTGCAGTAGTTAGTAAAACCAGTTGAGTGTGCATATATTATGTGACAACGAAATGCTTGTTTGCTATGGGTAAAAGGAAATATTTCATGAAAAGTTACACAGTGTATTGTTATAAAAAATAACAGAATCTCAACGTTGGTATTTACAAAAGTACAGCGAGCCTGGTTTGTTTACTGTTTGAAATAAGTCGTTAAACTGTGGAAGTTGACCATTATTTGAAGTGCAGATAATTGAGGCTAACATTAGGTACAGTCTTGTACACCTAAGAAAAATAATATTTATATGGTCTCACATTCGATACTTATGGTCGATTAATTTTAATTTAATCTATTAGGGAGACTGACTGTCATGGGTTTGGGAAGAATGGTGGTAATTATCATGGTGCTGGTGTTGGCGGCCCGCTGTAGCAGCGTTGGTGGGTCAGGTCATAGCGGCGATGACGGCATGGTGACGGCTGTGGCAGAGCCGCTGATGGGGACTGTTAGGATGCCTGCCCTCCCATCGTCCTTCCCGATTATCGAGTTCACCGATTATGGTATTCAGGGGCACCTCATGCCTCCCAAAGATCCCCGCCCTAACCATCATCTGGCTAAGGGCCGACAGGGGCAGCCTTACCAGCCTCCTAGCCAACAAGTTCATGCAAAAAACACCTTCCTGGCCGGCTCCGTGCCCATCAACGCCTACCACAACCCTACTACTGACCTCCTCTCCCGTTATCCAAACAGCCCCTCACCCAACCCATCTTGGTCCTCTCCAGGGGTAACCGGAGGCTTGCCAGGTAAAGAAATGGATTTACGTATGTTGGGGACCTCTGATAAGGATGCTAGGCTCGGAGACTACGGTGGGGCGTCCACACATAGGCTGGACTACACGCAATACTTTGCAGAAAACGATGAAGCTAAGCAGGGCACACTGGAGGCCGCTCTACACACACTATGGACACACAGGTAGGACGCCGGAGGCTACTATGCATTTAACGAAGTTGTAGAATACTTACAGTACATATAGAACATTAGTCCATTTTGTAATTTTTTTAATAATTATTTTAAACTTCATGAGATTTGAATATAAAGAATAGTTTCTTTTTCGCTTCCATACTCCCTTCTTCCTTTGTTTACATTCCTCATCACCAACTCCAGCCCCGCCTTTCATTTGTGCCGATCCTTCCTCCTTTATTTCTATATCCTAGTAACATGAGGGTACAGTGTTTGTCAAAATTTAAGAAATCCTCTACACTACAATATTTAAAAAAATAAAAAAATAACCCTCCCCCATTTACATGAAAAGTGGAAGTGGTGCCTTGGGCATTTAATTTTCCCTGTCGTAATAATTGGATCGCAGAAGAGCTAAGGCAGGAAGATAATGTTTTTTACTGTAATTATTTTATTTCGGGCTGTTTTAAGAAAAGTGAATGTTATCACAGCCGCCTTTGTGGGTAGTGATAATGATCTACAATCGCCAAATAACGTCCGAATTATTATCAAAATTTTTTTGAAACTAAATTCGTTCACTTAACACCAGCTAGGAGAAACTCCACGCAAAAAGTGCTTTAGCGGATGCTAGTTAAGCACAACATATTCAGTTAAGATGTTATTTATTGTCAATAACAACTAGAGAATCTGAACCCCAGAAGGTCTGCCTTTGGGGATTAGCGACAGATTCCATTGATATCCGCTGAGCTAGATTTAGTTTTATTTGTTTAGATCAATTGAGGCTAGTGTTTGTTTTAATTGATTTTGGATAAACTAATGTTTAAGTTAAGTACTGAGTTAGCCCACGTTGAGTTGATTTAAATTGAGAAAGGTGTAGGTTCAGTTAATTTTGGTAAAGACTTGGTTGAAATTTGAAATTGTTCCCATAGGCTTGACAATGCATCAGGATCAGTGTGGAAACTGCATACTGGAGAAGTTAACAAGGAAAGAAAATGGACACGACTGCACTCTATTTTCCTTTATTACCCCAAACTGTAAAGTTAGAGTCCCATTTTACAGCTGGGTCGAGTAGGGGCCGACTAGGAACTCGAAATGGAAAACATGGGTCTGGAGGGGAGAGCTAGTCTTTTGGATTGTATTTTAATTTAGGTTGGGTTCTGTCCAGCAAGGTTAATTTTAAATAATACGATTTTCGTTTTGGCTTTCTAATGTAGGTTAGGTTATAATATTGTAGAGCCAGGGTGGCTTCTGTTGGGAGGAGTTGCCAGTATGTTTGATGGGGTTAAAGGGGGATTGGGGGAAGGTTTACTAACTACATAGGCAGTCAACTTGTTGTGGTTCCACTAGTGCGAAGGCACCGCCCAGGGCCTATTATTTCCGGTAGTCATCGTACACGTGCAACTGGATCACGGCGCGCGGTAACCAGGAAGGGACCTCGGTGATTATTACTCCTATGCACGAATCTTAACTGGCGTACGGTAGAATTACCACCACATGATAATTACTACCGTATGTTAATCACCACGCTGTGCGATAATCACCTTACCACCGACCATTTTTCCGTTTCTTCGATAATTACAACTACATATGGGGACTGCTGTTGTCATGACCGTGATAACGGCTAACCTGAAAACATTAAGGATTCATATTACGCTCAAACGTCCACAAAACCTTCCGAGTCCCCCGGTGGAAACGTCCCCCGTTTTCTCTGTTTCCCCGTCTTTGTCTTAAGGGAACTTTGAATATAATCCGCGGATTTCGTAGCAGACGCTGTATGTTGGGACCTGTTGCCATCCAACCCTTTGTAATCAATTTAATTTTGCTTTTGATAGCTGAGTCAGAGTATTGTTAGTGAGGATAATAGTAGGGAATGAAACTGAGTTTATAGTCTCAGTTTCAACGTCAGAGTGTACAGTAAATTAATTCATCGAAATAGAAGTAGGTGGACTCCCTGGCCTATTTTGAGTGGGTGTCGCGGGCCTTTGTACCGTTAGTGAGTGCTCGCCCCTTCATCCATACAGGTCCCTAACGCAGCCTAGGCCGTGTCTGTAGCGTGGATGTTGTATCCACTATGTCTGGGGAGATGTCCGAGGTCCAGTAGGATCAGTTACCTTCGTGAGACCCGACCGTCAGCCCCCATAGCTGGCTCGTCTGGCCCTAACGCTCGGCCTGCGAGGTGACCCCGGATCACCAAGCCACACACCACTACCAGCCCCCATCATTGGTGGATGAGTGTCTAACTCAGTAGGGCTATTTGTGTGGTGGGATTAATCCACTGGGATCTTCAGAGTTCGTCGGAAAGTACCCCATGGTGGCTGGACCCCATGGCTGTTGCTTGAGCTATCACTCCTGTCGACTGAGTGTTGTAGTGGCAGTTGCCCTGGTCTTTATGGTGCTAAGTGACTATAAGAGTTATGTGTTATTAAGTATATCCACCCAGTAGGATTGTGAGTGTTATTGAGTATGTCCACCTAGTAATGGTGTGAGTATGTTGAGCCTGAGGGCCTAGTACTAGATTTCGTCTGTTGGTACATATATATCCTTTCTCCTAATTCCATATTAATGTTTAAATAAATTTTTTATTTGTATATTGTGTTTATTATTTACCTACAGTATTTACCGTTATTTCTTCCCTATTACTTGATACTATCATTACACTTACCCACGAGCCTCCTCTCATCACGCTACCAATGGTAATAAGTATGGGAGTAAAAGGAATTGTTACTGACACACAGGCCCTTATAAAATGGTGGCAGCTCAGGCCCTCATACTGTACTGAACCACAAACAAACATGTACGAAATTATAATAAATGGTGTGAATCTACAGAATGTATTTATAGTTTTTAGAGTTGTATGTTGGGCTCATAAAAATATAAGACCTCCGGGAAGTGTGTGAGTGGCGCGGCCGAGAAAGTTATTATAAACTGTAACGTGCACCAAACAGTACTGTTTCCCGAGTAGCTTACGTGTTGTGTGTATTCTCCCCGTCAGTCTCATGGGTCTGGCTTTAATATAGGTTCAAAGTCACTGATATACACCGATATATTTGCACTCGATACAAAGCTGTGATACAAACATATGAATCATATTTACACACGCAATTAAAAGTTGGAATAACCAAACCACGCCTAACGTTCATGATTGAGGTTGGTCTTCATTTACTATACTGGCCGTCAACAGGGGTGGTTATTACGGTTGTGGTCTTGTTAATTGTAAGCTTCTTGTTGTTTCGCACTCCTACTAGTGATGGATGTCCATACTCTTGATGGTCTTAGTGTTCTTATCCTGGGTGTTCTGGTCTTGATCTTGTTGGTTCTGTGTGTTCATATTGACGGTTCTGGGTGTTCATATTGACGGTTCTAACGTTGTATGAGATTTTCTTTGCTGTGCGACGGTACTTGGTTTCCTCCTCGATTCCTGAAGCGGTGATATTGCCCCCATAACCCTCCTCCCTCTTCTGGACGAGGAGGTTTAGCTTTTCAAGTGGGGTGAACGGCGGAGGAAAATCCTCAACCTTAACTTGTTCCACTTGCATGGCTTTTCTTGGTGTCAGACATGCTAATTCGGGTCTGGTTGTGATCGAATGATGAGGTAGGTCGTGGGGAAGCAAATTTAATTTACGGCAAGATGAGCCTATCGGAGACGTAAACATTCACAAGCTGGTACATCATCCCACAGGGGGTGACAAAATCCCACCTGTTCATTCTCATTGGTAAATATGATTATGCAAGGCGGAATTTTGTCGTCCAGCCCCAAGTGAGTAAGCGAGCCACTTCTGACATTTCTACTCAGGATAAAGACCACTTGTGGCCTCAAGTTGAATAATTCAAGAGTCATTATGAAGTAATAATGTGTGCCTGAGAAAATTTGTACGAATTTCAAGAGGTGTGTCGCTCCAAGATGATTATAAACACACCTTTGAAGATTAGGTTAATAGTGTTTTCATGTTTACATAAGGTATATTTTTGTGTAGTGTATATAATTTGAATGTGCTGTGTAACGTACGTATATTTTTATGTTTGGGGGATGATTGTTGAGTGTTTTGTATTGCATTCGTGTATAATGTGTATAGAAATGTCTTGCCATTATTGTACACGCAGGAACAAGAATAAGGAGGGTATCACTCCTACGTGACTACTTGACTACGCCCAGGCATTTTGAATGTAATTTGTCTTAAGTGGAAAGTAACGTCGACATACAACCACTCGAGCATCAACATGTAGGTGTAGGTCGTCTTCTCTCGTTTTCTTTTCTTTCTCGTCTTATTTTTATCCTAACCTAACCTTCATCCAATCCGTGAATGTTTTAGAACCTATAGCTCACCGACGTGATATCACATAACTAACCACTTGCCACCAACTTGGCGTAACCTTGTCTGACAGAAGACATTCGCAGTCTCTCCTAGTTGCTGTTATTGGCCTACAGATTTCACTTTATGCATTCTCTGGAGTTGATACCTTTGCATGTATTGTAGTTGCAACCATAATTACCACAATTTTGGCATTATATTGTAGGTTCACATTCACTGTCGTAAGTGACCCAGGGACAGCTATCATAGACAGTGCTGCAGTACTTGTGCTATCATAGACAGTGCTGCAGTACTTGCAATCGAAGGTTTTACAGATTTACTACAGTATCAAATCGTATAGATTCGCTGTCACGGGTCTTACAGATTTTCTATTACGAATATAAATTACCTGTCACAGGCACAGATCCACCCTCACAAGTCCTGCAGCTACTATTAAAGGCTCCCAAGTGATAATGGCGGGTCGACAACACACTCCGTTATGTAGCATCAGCAGGTGGGCAGCGCGTCCCATGTAACGGCATAACTTAATACTGTGAGACGTTCTGCTCCTGATAGCTAGGCACCTGAACACGGCTGACACGAACCTAGTGTACACGCCAGCCACTTACCATTTTACATTTTTCTCTTTCTTCTAATATATGTAGTTTTGTTATAATTTAAGTCTGCTTATTGTTTTATAAAGGCTTGTTCTATTTTTGAAAGGATCACAGTGACCCACTTTTCACGTGTTGAAGAAATGGCCAAGTTTAGTGTGTGAAGTCCCGTGCTTCGTGTCCTGTGTATACGTAGTCGTTTGTGTTTAGTTTTATGTCCCGCCACAAATATGAAAGGAAAATACAGTGTTAAAATTGACCATCTGTTCAAGTGCGCCCATTTGTACAATGTGCTTGGGCGCACTTGTACAGATGGTCAATTTCAACACTGTATTCTCCTTTCATGTTTGTGGCGGGACATAAAACTAAACAAATTTCATCCATTTTAAAATCGGGAAGCTCGAAGGGCGCTGCGTCATTGAATGATGTGACAGTCTGATAAGCAAGTCATCCTCTTCCTATCCATTCTCCTCCTAGGTCTTCCTCGCTTACCCCATTAACGCAACAGGTATTTCAATTTCAATTGTTTATTCCTTGATAGAGGAAGCGGGATCCTAGTGCTGTCACTAGGTACCCCTGTACAATGACACCAGAAGCATCTGGCAAGTGTGACAGGTATATACAGTATAAATATTATAAAGGGGCTTACTGAAGCCTAAAGAAGGAAGGATATTCCTTTAACACATAATCAATATTATTTACAAAATATCTGGCCAGTATGGGGAGGATCATCGTGTCTCCGTCAGGGGGTCGTGGAGTGGTGGTCCAGCAGGCGTCACGGAAGCGTTGTGTGTAGGGAAACAGGTATTTATATTTTTCTTGTGTTGTCATTGTACCTGAACCACTATCATCTTTTTCTTTTAATATTTCTATACTAATTTTATCTTTCTGCGTCGTCCCCACTGCCAGAGGCACATTTTTTTTTTGCTGCTTCGGTAATACTACTATTGTTTTCATTGTTATAATGTAGCGATAGTGGATAAACAAAGCTCATGCTCCAGCAAACTTATATTGGTTTGCAATTGTGTTTGTTTTGCTTCGCTCACACAAGGCAGTGGTGGATCTTTGGTTGCTCTTTATTAGCGGGAGCAGTTGTTAAAACTAGAGTTATCTGATTAATTTTATCGCTTAATATTTTTCATATCTAGCAAGTCAGGGAATAATAATGCGAACAGGTAAATTGCTTGAAGAGGAAGATGATCGTCCCATGAGCAGATGGAAAAGGGGGCAACTGCGGTTCTTTGGCAACCGCCAGAGGCGACACACGCTGTACTGAAATAGAAAATCATCATGCACTTTCATTGCCAGTGTACTTAATCAATTCGGCTAAAGATAATTGTTGTTCAAGTATTGTAAAATTGTTGTGAGCGTTATAAAGTGAAACGACGGGGTGGTAATATCGACAATATTTACCTAGATTCTGCCAGGGCTCTCGACAGTGTACCCCACGAAAATCTGAAAATCAAACTGGAAGGGTACGGAATTTGGGAAATGCCCAGCGTGGATAGAAGACTTTTTACATGACCGCAAGCAGTGTATGGTGATTAATGGCATGAAATCATAATCCGTACCTGTCACAAGCGGGGTACCACAGGGCAGTGTATTGGGCCCGCTGTTGTTTGCTTGTTTCATAAATGACATGCCTGACGTTGTACACTCCTCCATACAAATGTTTGCCGATGACGCCAAGTTATTTCGGGAAATCAAGAACTAAGCGGACTGTGAAGAGCTGCAGAAGGACCTCTGTGGGTTCCGAGAATGTTCGAAGAAATGGCTGCTGAGATGCAATGTCACGAAGTGTAAGAGGATGCACCTGGGGCATACCAACGGTAAGGAGGCGTATCATATGTCCCAAAGGGATGAAGAAACTGCACTATTTGAGACTGAATGTGAGAAGGACCTAGGTGTGTATGTTGACAATGAGTTGAAGTTCTCGGGCCATTGCGAGAAGAAGGTAAATCTGGCAAATAAATTATTGGGTCTGATAAGAAGGCCGTTCAGATATCTAGATGGTTCGGCCCTCGTAACGATCTTCAAGAGTGAAGTTCTTCCCCATCTGGAATACTGTCACCCCGTCTGGTCCCCGAGATATGTTAGGGACTGTCAGTTGGTTGAAAATGTTCAAAGGAGGTCCACCAAACTTCAGCACCTCAGCTACCCTGAGAGATTGGAGTGCCTGAACTTGCCTAGCTTATACTACAGACAGGCAAGGGGTGACCTAATTGAGGTGTACAGTATAAGCATCTCAAAGGGCACTACTCAGTCGAGTGTCCTTACTTGGAGCTGGCGGAAGCTCGCCCCACAAGGGCCACAGCTCAAGATTGAAGAAACCGCAAGTCCAGAAAACTGTGAGGGCAAACTTTTTCGGAGCGAGAGTTGTGAACTCTTGGAACAATCTACCAGAAAGTGTTGTGTCGTCACCGAGTGTGAGCTCTTTCAAGACAAGACTTCACCAACACTGGAGCAGGTTCAGGTACATTCAAGAGCCGATGCATGCCCAGTACTTGCCAACAGTGCGTAACAGAGACGTGACCGATTGCCCAAGCTGCTAGCGAGCCGATCAGTGGTGAAGAGGATAAAAGAATACCGATAGTGTTCGGACTGTTTATATTTGAAGTGAGAAGACCAGTTGTAAGGACATACCCTTTGAACAGTTTTGTGAAGATTTAGTTATTATTAAAGAGGACAACAGTTCACAAGTGTGTTTTTGTGACCTGGTGGAAATCTACCCGACTGTTGTTTTATCTGTACACTGTAACCAATCGTCGGGAAATTACCGGAGACTGGCGGGACAGCTAGTGTTATTTTGACGACACTTGTGATACATCTGCTTTTGTATATTCGACCTGGCAACCAGCGAGGGAAGCTGGTAAGTGGCAAAAGGGGTTTGTAACACTGGTGTCAGGAATGGGCTTGACTAGCAGTGAGATACAGTATTAGTCATGATGGAAGGTGACACTGTCCAGACCAGAAGCCAGGCCAGGCAAGGGGAGATATCCATGGCTGATCTGATGCAATTCTTACACACACAATGAAGAACATAAACAACTACTGCAAGAACAATGAGAAGAACAGAGGGAGCAGGAGAGAAATTTGCAAGAACAGCTGTAATCACAACGACAAGAACAGAAGGCGCAACAAACAAGGTTGCATGAACAGATACAATCACGAGAAGAGCAGAAAGTTGAAAATGTGTAACTGCAGGTGAAGATTCAGAAAGAACTGCAAGAACAGGGAGAACAGAAGCAGATCCAGGTGGTTCAAGAAGTTGTGGGCAGGGGAACATGGTAAGCATAGTAAACCTATCCAGCCGAAAGGGGGGGGGGGGGGGGCATTAAGCCCCCAGATTTTTTTTTTATTTTATTTTTTAAATCTGACCAATATCATGGGCATTTTGAAGCCATGTACACTTGATGTTCTATATTTTACCGCCGCATGATATATAGTTACTAGTGCAGTATTTTTAGTGTTTCCCTTTTCAAGGGATCAGTGTAAGACAGCCTTGTTAAAAAAGAACTGTACAGTAACACAAAGAACATGAAACCAGTTAGTTTTTGAGTGACATGAACTAACCAAACTCTTATTAGACCAAAACTGTCCCACAATCATTAGGGTAAGCTCAGGTCATCAGCTTCCCCCATTTTTTTATTTTTTTATTTTTTTAATGTATCATAGGGTATGCCCCCAAAATCTGCCTGTCCCAGGAGAAAAGTCCCCCCGAAGGCTGCGTCAACCCCCCCAGCCTACCGGGCCGCATTCCTTGCGTCTCCTCCTCTGGCAATGCCTTCTTCAACAACACCTGCCCCTGCCCGGCTTCACCTGGCTGCAACACAGCAGTCCGGCCGTTACCTAACTCAACTACAGTACTACTGGGCCTCATTCCCGTCTCTACTCTGACGCTGTCAGGCCTTGTGCTCCCACCGGTGACTCGACACAGATCATATCCCTCTTCCACAAATTTACCAACCGTATTGAAAGACTTTTTGATACACTCTGTACCGCCATCTCCAACCTACACAGACTACCCCTGCCTCCAGCTGCTCAGAGACGTGACCGATCGTCCAAGCGGCTAACGAGCCGACCAGTGGTGAAGAGGATAAAAGTAAAAAAGTAAAAGTACCCAGTCACCCCTCTCTTTTGGCTTGACAAGCTTGTATCCCCCCCTGTGTGCCCTTCTTGCTTACGGCCTACTCCACCGCCGCCTGGCATCACTGCTGGCGTGGCACCTATCAAGCCTGCCCTGGTGTGCCCTGCTGCCCCTGTCCACCCACCGCAAGCCGCGCCTGCTCATGGACCCAAGGACACCACCCCCGGCTCCCTGTCCCCCACCGGCATGCCGGCACCTGGGGCCCGTCCACTCCACTTCTCCACATCAATTGACCACCATGCGGACATGCTAGTGAACTACATATCTATGCCAAGAAGGACGTCCTCTACCAGCCTCTCGACGTCCCCTTTGAAGTGGACACTACCGACGTACACGCTATCACAATCACACTAAGAGGTATGTCCCTCAATATTGTCAATGCCTATGGCCTGGCACTTAACATTATTAGGGACCTGCCACGCTTTGCCCTAAACAGATAAATTATACCGGGAATTTTGTCCCCCACACACTCATCATTCTGTCACTTTATGTAACTTGCTGAAAAAACCCATGACCCTTCAGGCTTTTACACCCTTAATGCATAAGTCATAAAGGCAGGTATGAACTCTGCATGCTTCCCAGATGGGCGCTGTAAACGCTTCTGAGCTTCACCTTGCACAGGGTGTAAGGGGGTGCCCAGTAAACTAGCCCCCTCGGGGGCAATCTAAAAAAAAATCTGAAAGCACCACTTTGCTCATAGGTACAGTATCTGCACTGTATTTTGGATGTCGATACTATTTATATTATACAGCAGTACTAAATCTGATATCTGCTGTTGTTTTCTAACTTTATAGATCTTGTTTGGAATTTTAATAGATAATATTTGTTGGCAGGACTGATGCCTACAACACCATGGAGGAGACAGGATCTGCTGCCATTAACCATGCTTGGCTGGACGTCCTCAACACCCACCACCCATACACCACAACTCACACTGAAGTCACACACAAGTATAGTCCTCCTGGCAGCCCTACAAAGGAATTGAGTTACTACCATCATAATGAAGGGCCTATTAGAGGTGTAGGCTCCACACCCAGACCTGGAAGTTACAATCCAGGCAAAAAAATTAAGAGTGGACATTTACAACACCCTCTTCTTATGGATAGTCATCGTACACACCCCACTCACTATCGAAATGGTGGGGGGCGTAGGACACACCCTGTAGTGGCACAACAGCCTAAAAGGATACGGGGGAAGCCAGTGGATCATGTTGGCATCGTGATGCCTCCTGCAGGGAATGGAAGGGTTCAGCCTGCATCCAGACCTGGAGTAGGACCTAAAAGAATTGGAGTCATTCATCCACCTGGTAGATCAACAAGAATAGGTCTAAAAGCTTTGCACCGCCATCAACAGCCATACTTGAAACGACCAAGAGGTTCCCAAACTTCTGTTCAGATGGTCAGGTGAGAATCGGTTATTGTATTTTAGTTCAAATATTGCCATGATTTTCAGGTAGTTTAGGTTAGTATTGTAATGATTGTTTATCAGACCAAAGCTTACAGCCCAGAGAAATACAACACATATAACAGTAAGTAAATGAGCAGGTGTATACCCATAAGTTGACACACCCTACAGTGACACCAAGACCTGTCCCAGGAGGGCAAGGCCACTAAGTACTTAAGTTAACCATGCGATATGACCGTGTTAAGGAAACCACACCCTTGCCAAGACACACCCGGGTGGTAATAGTTAAGAAGCATTACCGACCTGCTAAATGGCTACACACCTGGGCAAACACAGCTGTCCACATCTAACCAGTTTAATGTTAATTGTGAGAGGTCATCTGCCGGCTCTCCTCCAATATAAAGGCCCTGCAGCCCCTTCCACGGCATTCATATTCAGACGACTTTCACTACACTATCGACGGAAGACTGAGTCACGCTCGTCACTAGTCGAGATGGGGAGGGAGACTTCCCTCCCCAGCACTATACGTCTCCAGCTAGCAGGGTCTCCCATAGGAGACATAGTCCAGCAGCACATGCTAGACCTCCCTCAGGTCACACGTGAGTCTTTGTCAGAGCTATCCATAGGGTGAGTTACTTATGGTGGGAAGTGTATTCATTTCATGTTTGTGTCCGAGAGTCGATGTTTAGTAACGTAAATATAATGTTCTCGTAACTTCGATATAATGTTCTATTAATGTGTCTTTGTCATTGAGTGAATAATAAATAGCTGTACTTAGAATTGGTGGGTTAGAAGATTTCCCCTAAGAACGTATATACAATACAGATAAATAACTAACCGGCCACGCTACCAAACTTCCTCTCTTTACATCCTACAACTAAATATTCTATCTATACTTTCTACCTCTAAATCCCCTCCATTACAGTATTGTACATTCAAAACACAAAATTGGTTGAATAAGCTTTTGAAAAAAAAATATCAGGGTTTTACACACTTAACTATTTCCACGCTAACCTGGCCCGTAAGCCACGCCCTCGTCCATAGCTACAAAAACAGCTCCTCCCTGACTTACGACGGGGTTAGGGACCCAAATCCAGGTCGTAAGTAAAAAATGCTTAAATAATACAAAGAAAATCTAAAATGGGTGTCTCTTTTTCTTCTCAACACCATAAAACTCTCACTTTTAAGCTTGCCAGCCATTTTAAAGTGAATTACAAAGGAAAATTTTGTCAGTACACAGCGCAATCACTGATGTTGGGACTCAAAAACACGTAATTTGACAAAATTTTGGTACGACTGAGGCAGGTTGTAAGTTGGGGAGGAGCTGTACTTTATTGGTTCATAGAAATTGCTCGTGTAGCTGTCTATTTATTCAAACTAAATGTGTTCACAATTGGTAAGCAGACTTGTTATTCTCTAAAATAATGTTAAATATCTGAACTATCAAAATGCAAATGATTTCAAGACATTCACACTACAGAGATGTTTTCTGGGCTTGAGGCTTCTTCAGCCTTGAGCTGTGACTTTTACTTTTATACTCTTCTCCACTGATCGGCTCGTTAGCTGCTTGGGCGATCGGTCACGTCTCTGATTACTTTTCCTTTTCTTTTATTCTCTTCACCAAAAGATCGGCTCGCTAGCCGCCCGGGCAATCGGTCACATCTCTGTCACGCACTGTTGGCAAGTACTGGGCATGCACCGGCTCCTGAATGTACCTGAACCCGCTCCAGTGCTGGTCAAGTCTTGTCTTGAAAGAGCTCACACTCAGTGCCATCACAACACTTTCTGGTAGATTGTTCCAAGAGTTTACAACCCTCACTCTGAAAAAGTTTGCCCTCACAGTTTTCTGGACTTAAGGCTTCTTCAATCTTGAGCTGTGTGATCCCTTGTGGGGCGAGCGTCCGCCAGCTCCAAGTAAGGACACTCGACTGAGTAGTGCCCCCCTGAGATGCTTATACACCTCAACCAGGTCACCCCTTGCCCGTCTGTAGTATAAGCTAGGCAAGTTCAGGCGCTCCAATCTCTCAGGGTAGCTGAGTTGCTGAAGTGCAGGCACCGCAGGCACCAGTCTGGTGGCCCTCCTTTGAACATTTTCAACCAACTGACAGTCCCTAGCATATCTCGGGGACCAGACGGGGTGACACTACTCCAGATGGGGAAGCACTTCACTCTTGAAGATCGTTACGAGGGACGTACCCCTTTTGGGGCGAGAATCCGCCAGCTCCAGGTAAGGGCACTCAACTGGGTAGTGTCCTTTGAGATGTTTTTACACCTTTAGGTACCCCCTTGCCTGTCTGTAGTACAGGTATAAGCTAGGCAATTTCAGGCACTAGTCTGGTGGCCCTCCTTTGGACATTTTCAATCAGTTGACAGTCCCTGACATATCTCGGGGGCCAGGCAGGGAAGCACCTCACTCTTGAAGATCGAGATCATATGTTTCTGTTTGCTATATGTTTGGTACAAAACAAGGAAATAATGAAAAGACTTCATTCAAAAGCATTTCATCTTCGACTTTGACATTTATGATAAATATTTAAGATATTTTAACATCTCTCTGAAGTGTTAATGCCTTGAAATTATTTGCATTTTGATATTCCAGATACTGTATTTAACATTATTTTACAGAATAACAAGTCTGCTTACCAATTGTGAACACATTTAGTTTGAATAAATAGACAGCTACACGAATATTTTCTATGAACCAATCAGCTATTTTAAAAAAAGAGGGACGTGGCTTACGGGCCAGGTTAGCAGGGAAATACTACTGTATACAGTAAGATCTTGTATTTCGCGAGTAATATAGACTGGAAAAATTGCGCCAAATTCAAATTCGCCAAACGCAAATACATAAACTAATGGGAAAAATAACAATATTGACTGGCCACTCTACATCACCCTCTGATTTTCCCATTTATAACCTCCAATTGATACAAATTCTGCCTTTATTGACCTGATTGTGCTTTCCAGAAACTAGTTTTTAGGCCATCCTCAAGTAATTTAATCACACGCTGCTTATCCTGCGTCGAGTACTTGGCAAACTTAACTCCCTTTTGATAGTCCCGCTTCACCTTTTCCTTATTTGGCCGCTTAGGTGTGTCTGTCCCACCCCCACCAGCACCAGTAGGACCCCCAGTAGAGATAGAGGCCATTATCTTGACTCGACAGGTGGTAGCTCCACCCAAAAAAGCACACAATAGCAGCCCGGTCAGTCGCTAGGATGGCGCGGGCTACGACGCATAGATGCGTTCTTGTAAACCTCTTTTACGTTCACAACCGGCAATTTGATCACCAGAACGTTTCTTGGAAACATTCTTCTTACCTTGTCTTTCCGTATTCATCGCTAACACAACAAAATTGGAGAAAAGAGTGAAAATCAAGGAGTAATTGACAGAAACCGCACGATTCAACTGATCACACGATGTAAACAGAGCGCTTGTGTAAACCGTTATTAATCCTCACTGCGAAACATTCTTTTTACTTATTCTTTTCATACATTATTTATGGGTAACAGGTAATTTTGCAAAAAAAAAAAAAAAAAATTTAGTGTTCCTTGCGAAATAAAAAAAATTATCGCTATATATAGGAAAATTTTGATAATTTTGGTAGCCGCGATATAAAAAAATCTTTATATAAAGTAGCGATATATCCCAACCTTACTCCATAGAAAGAGAGAGAGATATTTGTCAACTGCTTAGTCCAATGAATTAGCCCAGTGAGTTAGATGTCTTTACCTTTTCAGTACAATGACTTGACCCCTTGAATACTGTACAGTGCTATGAATTAAACCAGTAAGATATCTTAACCACATGATTATGATGACTTAAAGATTTCTTAACCCTTTAAATATTATTATCGATTTGCATGAGTTACTGTCCCCAGGAGTGAAGTCATCTTTATTATTAGTAGTATTATATGGTGTGTAGTATGTGTGTTTTAAGGGCATTTTGAGTTTTTAGTATGCCCATGAGTATTTGGGTGTGTGTATCAGTCCTAACCTTGGCCTCTTACTGGTACAGACGGCGACTACCAGTTGGCCAGGTGGGGATTGCGGCACCTGGGGACAACCCTTTCTCCACAGCTTACCTCACCCCCAACAGCCAACACCCAGGTAAAAGAGAGAGGAGGGAAATGTACCTGGGGAAGTGAGGAATATTGGAGAAAAACAGGAGATGGAAGAATGAAATATAAAAGGGGGAGGAGGAAGAGGAAAAAGAAGAATGAATTGGAGTAAGGAGGAAGAGGAGAAGCAACAAGAAAATTTTAATCGATATATTGGGATGGGTATGAGGAGGATAGGAGAAGGAAGAAGGGAGGGAATTAACAAGAGAGAAGAGGAAAGAAAGAATGGGGGAGAAAGTATAAAGTAAAGTAGCATAAGAATGAAGAGGAAATGAATAATCAGTTGGGGAATTAAGAGAGAAACATGAATAGAAAAACAGGTTGAGAAAGAGAATTGGAAGGGAGTGTCTTGCAAGATAGAATTAATTTTCCCTCTTTTACTCAAATATATTTTTATTGGTGTAGAAAATAGGTCAGTACTGGACATGTGGGTAGCAGTAGGTGTCATGGGAAGACCTCAAAAGACATAAGTAGGGAAGTGAAGGGACGCCATATGCTGTTGTTGCCAAGGTGTAGTTGCATGTCGTCAGGTGGTTATTGAGCTGAAAGGGTGGAATACTGGGGAATTAACACAAAGTTGATACATCACTTACCAGTATTGTACTTAAATTATGTGATTATTGATATGAACCTCACTGTGTATTGTATTAGATTTTGCCAGTCTCACAACCTGTAGTGCCTCAGCTTCTTCTACATTCCTCTACACCTCATCAGTTGATTAACCAAGGATCATATTCTTTAATTAGTCTTAATAGCTAGGGTACAGTAATCATTTTCACTAATGATTTTGCATAGTAAAACTTTTTTGGATATATATAGAGTACAGTATTCATTTAATGATGTAATTATTTGTGTAAAGGAGGACCATTTTTTTCTAACTATATTCCCTTCATCTTATTACTGTATGTTTATTGCACTAGTTCACCAGTGTGTTTTAGCCTTTAATGATTTTGGTACATCATGTTGAGCACTTAATTGCCAGTAAAACATTGGCACATGGGTAGAGGAGTTTATGCCTACAATATCATAAAAAAATATAGATAGCATGTTATATTTCTATAACAGAGGCTCCACTGGTAGACTATAACTCCCCAGACTTCTCTAATTACGTGAAGTACCAGGATTACGTTAACATTGGACAGACCTCCTCTGTCAACCCTTCACTACTTGGTCCAATAGCCCCAGTGACACAACTCGGTCAGCAAAACCTCAAACCAAATGCAGAGACTGGTCTGACTTTTGCTGAAGCTGTAGAACTTGCAAACCTCCTGGGTGACCCACTGCAGAAGAAACTGCTCCTTGATTCAGGTGACTAAGATTTGATTCAGGTGACTAGGATTTGATTCAGGTGACTAGGATTTGATTCAGGTGATGAGGATTTGATTCAGGTGACTAGGATTTGATTCAGGTGATGAGGATTTGATTCAGGTGACTAGGATTTGATTCAGGTGACTAGGATTTGATTCTGGTAGCTAAGATTTGATTCAGGTGACTAGGATTTTCAGGTTTTAAATCCATTTCAATCACATGATGAGGTTAAGAACTTCTTACTGAAAAAAAAGAATTGCTGAGACCTTATTAACTGCACTTATAAAGTCCTTGATGGCACAGTATTATCTTTAAAGAAATATATATATTTTTGTTCAATCCAGAATGCGACATCTAGCTTTATACCTAGGTATGTTAATGCCTAGCAATAACTTGCCAGGCCAACATACAGGCAATTAAAACATCTAATAATTACTTAATATGGGGGGGGGAAGCATACTTGTAAAGTGAGGGGTGTAGTCATTATATTTTCATATACCTGTACTGTAATTCATCAGTTTGTGTTTTTATCTGTCTGGCCACTAGTATAAGCTCATTACATGAACACATTTTCTATATCACAAGTTTTGAACATAGATATATGATTGCTTCTTTTGCAATTTCATACTGTACTGTCATTGTTATTTGTCTTTTATTTTATTTTTCCATTCTGCAAACTAAATACTGTATCCAAGTCTGTTAAGGTCAGGTGGTAACAGAACAAAATTTGTTCGAGCATGAGTAGCTAATACACAGCTGATTATATATTCTGACTGAGTATTATATTTCTTAGAGTACTTTGAGGATTGGAAAGAACCCTAAAGCTTTTCTGGTGGTGTAAAATATTGGACATGTATCCCTGTTGTTTCTAATTTAATTTTTGAATCAAACACTATTTTTTTCTGTTAGATCTTGATTCAAGTGTTGTACTCTTTTTTTTTTTAATTAATGAACTTTTCAGATTTTAGAAATAGTGCAGTAGGCATGCTCCAGAAGCAACACCAACAGGGAGGTAGCGGATGGATGTATGAGATGGGTCATATGATGTCTGAGGTGTCCAAGCAGCTACCAAGAATTGACAAAGCTGTGACCACCATGTCCTTCCTCGCCTTTGGTATCTTCATGGCTAACTTGGTGGTGCAAGCCATAGCTAATGTGGGTGCTGGATACATTATGTTGTACAGTACAATTCTTATTAAGTAGTAAGGTTTTTTTTAGATATATCCAAGAGAGTACAGTATTCATCATAGGTTCACTAAATAATTTTTAAGTAGCATATCACATTTCAGTATAAAGAATTAAAATGTTTTGGGTACAAAGTATGACATAGTTATATTTACAGTACAGTACTCTGTAGAGTCAAAGGGCCTGAGAGTGAAGGTGTCAATAACAGAAGTGTTGTTAATGGTGTTGGCAAGGGACCAGTGGTGGAAAGTGGAAAATGGTCAGGTACTGTCTAAAAGAAAGGTGTTGGCAGTATCTCTGTCATGTGTAACAAGTGTGGAAGTTGTTTTGCCCCGTCACCCGTTCCTCCCTTTGCCAGTTCGCCCCCTAGCATTTTATGACTGCTGACCATCAACATAATCAATAGTGGCAGTTATTATTATGACTAACCTAACATAACAACATCTAGATGGATTAAGAGAGAGAGGAACAGGTTATGAAGTGAACTGACAGAGAGCAAATGGACTATGGGGTGAAACAACTAGATGCCATGCAGGTGAAAATGTGCCCAAAGCAAGGCTGGAGAAACTCAACATTGTGGATGTGTCCTTTGGCTATGTCAATGTGTTCTGTTACCTGGATGATGTGATCTGTGCTGGTGGGGGTGATGGAGCTTGCTCAGTTGCAAGAGTCAGAAGTGGCTGGAGGAAGTTTAGGGAGTTGCTGCCTTTATTGACAACAAGGGGAAGGACTCATGTGGCCAGCGTGAGAAGTGTGATGTTGTTTGGCAGTTAAAGAGGGAGCTGAAATGAGATACGTGAGGTGGATGTGCAATGTGGCAATGAAAGACAGAAGGTTCTGTTCAGAGCTAGGAGAGTTTTTGGTGTAGAGAGTATTGGGAATTTCTGCACTGGGGTCAGCTGAGATGATTTTGGCACATGGAGAGAATGGATGAGACCAAGTGAGTCAAGAGGTACAGTCTCTCAAAAAAATAATGTGAAATTTTTCCTTGCTACAATTTGATCCCCAGTGCATCATTATACTTTTGCTTCACTTTTCTTTTTATCCTCTTCACCACTGATCGGCTCGTTAGCTGCTTTGGCAATCGGTCACTTCTCTTATGCACTGTTGGCAAGTACTGGACATGTACTGGCTCAGTGTTCACAAGAGAGGATGCGACCAATCTTCCTGTGTTTGAGGGAAGATGGTTTGACACAGCGCTGACCCACATTGTGTTCTCAGAATAGAGTATAAGAAATAAATTGTCAAAGCCAAAGACTCATTAGAGTCCTGGCCCTGATATGGTACACCCCAGAGTGTTAAGAGAACTGTGCAACAATTTTGCCTATATTCAAGAAGAGCGATCATCACTCCATGAATAATTATAGACCAGTGAGACTGACCAGCACAGTATAAAGTACTGAGAGCATCACAAGAGATGCCACGTTGGAATATCTACTACGAAACAACCTTGTAAAGGATTGCCAACATTGTTTTATGCCGAGACACTTCTGCTTAACACAATTACTTAAGGTCCTGGATGTTTAGACTCAAATTCTAGAACAAGGTGGTAATATCGACCATATACCTAAATTTTGCCAAGGCTTTCGACAGCGTACTCTATGAAAGGCTGAGAATTAAATTGGAAGGGTACGGGTGTAATGGGCGGAGTTCTTCTCATTTTATAATCTGCCATCCAGATATTCTTTTCTGTTAGTATTCTTATTTATTCATATACTGTACTTATATGTTCTTTGTAGCATTCTTTTCAATGAGTATACTGTTTTTATAGTTATCCTTCTTCAATTCTTTATACATATATTTATTCTTATGGATTCTTTCTTATATTCTTATATATTCTTTATCTTTATATACCTTATATTTTTATATATTCTTATACAGTATAAGTAACTCTTACGTTTCTGCTTATATTTTCCAAGTCAATGTTCTTCCTTCATTTTCTTTCATATATATTATATTGTCTTCCATATATTTGGTTCTAGTTATATTCTAAACCATGAATTAATCTGGGAAACGATGTCTTCCTTATTACCACACTTATTATACTTACAATGGTAGCCTGCCACCACCCAGAATTTTATTAGAATATGACATATTTTAGTTAACTGTTAGGTAGCGAGCTTCTAGGCACGTGAGTTAGTTATTTTCTGAGAACCAATGTATGAAAGGATAGAGAAGTGATACTCGTAGATTACTAATTCAATATTTATTAACACAGTGAGTGAATAAGATGTTACTTCAATTCACCCAGTCAAACTGGACACTCAGGTCTTACTGTATTAGTGATAAAATAGATCCACAATTACTTATTAATTCATTAAACAACTTCAGTTACTTATTACATCATTAAGCAATCACTAAATTATGTCATTGTCACTACAGATGGCTGTATGACACACTGGACAATATCCCGAATTAAAATACTATTTATAACAACACGCTATTTCGGAATACAGAACATGGTATTTCTCCCTCAATTGGTGAACTCAACTCACACAACATATTTACTGATACCATCAATTGTTATGGGATCACTACTCCACCTGTTATTCATCACCAATCATATATTATCACCAATCATATACAACAATAATACTTAGGCCCATATAACTGTAGGGAGTGCCCCAGGGTAACGCTGGCATCTCTACAACAAATGAAGATCGCTGTTAGGGGTCGGTTGTAGACCGACACACGCCAAGGGAGCTGGCGCCTGATTTGCAGGAAACGGACTTCCCAGTTTAATCCTGTCGAATTAACGGCATCGTCCAACCCGGTTACCGACCCACGGTAGCCAATGAGTATTCAGCTCAACACACCACTGGAGATACGATGAGGGAGAGTCACGAATGCGTGAATATTTAACTTCAACTATACAAACATACGTCTGGCAACGGTCTAGGCGACTTACGTTATATTAATCCTTTCACTGGGTAAATGACAATTTCACTGTTACAACATGAACACTGATATTCACAAAATTGACTAAGTTAAACTGAATTAATATGGCGGCATGGAACACTGGTTAACATACCTGGAGATACGATGAGGGAGAGTCACGAATGCGTGATTCTCCCTCGTGTAGGGGGTATGTACATGCGCCCGCTGGGCAACTCGGGCCCCCACATTCATACCAAAAAGGTTGATCTCACTTACAACAGACCTTCCCTACCATTTTGGATCGCTGTATGCTTAATTATGAACTTCAGTGTTCCTGATCAGGGTAATTTCCTATGTCTATTCATATAATCTAATCAGAGATTGAGCTTGCCAGGAAAAAGTGGAAATACACACGTTGATAACATTAGTTCTCCCAACATCAGCGAATTTCTAGACAAGGACCCTCTATGGGTATAGGTTGAGATCTTGGAGGTAAGACGTTTGACATGTTCTTTCAGGAGATTAATGGCTTTCTTGAATAGACAACTGACATTAACAAAACTACAAACATCAGATTCTCTGATGTTTGGGCATCAAAATGATCTAATTTCAATAGTACTCAGAACTTCCTGGCTCTAACCAGGGACAATATCCTTGGACGCTATTCGTACTGGCAGACTCGACATTCACTTACTTAACAAGTGTTACGAACAATAAAGACAGTTAAAGCTTTCAACATCACTCACCAAGGATCTTGTATGCTTTAACTATAATCAGACATATCTAAGTTGACTCAAAACAATGGTGTTCTCTCTCACCTTCAGATTTACTTTATAGAGAGGTTGGTTTCAGGAAGTCAGAGAAGATGGGATACGGAGGGCTGAGGCATCTTGAAGCGATGAGAAAACGGACTCCTCAGATGGAGGACTCAACGAAAACAGAGTTACATGTTTTGTGGGCTATTGAGCGTAATATGAATCGTCTGATTTTGGCGTTAACTGACGTGTATGATCGTGGTCATTACACGGGATTCGGGTAAATGTCCTAGCATGGTTCGGAGACTTTTTTCACGATCGCAAGCAGTGTTCGGTGATTAGTGGCATGAAATTGTCATATTTACCGTGACAAGAGGGGTACCACAGGGCAGTGTATTGGGTCCGTTGTTGTTTGTTTGTTTCATGAATGACATGCCAGAAGCTCTACACTCCTCCAATGCCAAGTTATTTAGGGAAATTAAGAACCAAACAGACTGTGAAGAGCTACAGAAAGATCTCTGTGAGCTTCAAGAATGGTTGAAGAAATGGCTGCTAAGATTCAATGTCTCGAAGTGCAAGAAGATGCATCTGGGTCGTACCAACAGTAAGGAGGCATATCACGTGTCCCAACAGGATGAGGAAACTGCATTAATTGTGACCTATAATGCTTTCTAGTAATTTACACACTATACTGGTCAGGCTCTCTAGTCTACAATTCATATTCATGGAGTGACACTCGCCCTACACTACTTGCGTTTTACTTTTATCCTCTTCGCCACTGATCGGCTCGTTAGCCGCTTGGGCGATCGGTCACGTCTCTGATTACTTTTCCTTTTCATTTATCTTCTTCACCAAAAGATCGGCTCGCTAGCCGCCCGGGCAATCGGTCACGTCTCTGTCACGCACTGTTGGCAAATACTGGGCATGCACCGGCTCCTGAATGTACCTGAACCCGCTCCAGTGTTGGTCACTCGACTGAGTAGTGCCCCCTGAGATGCTTATACACCTCAAGTAGGTCCCGCCTTGCCTTTCTGTAGTATAAGCTAGGCAAGTTCAGGCGCTCCAATCTCTCAGGGTAGCTGAGGTGCCGAAGTGCAGGCACCAGTACCCTTCCAGTTTGATTTTCAGCCTTTCATGGGGGTACACTGTCGAAAGCCTTGGCAAAATCTAGGTATTTTTTGTCATTTTTACCACCCTGTTCCAGAATATGGGTCCAAATATCCAATACCTTGAGTAATTGTGTTAGGCAGGAGCACGCTGCATAAAACCATGTTGGCAATCCCTTACAAGGTTGTTTCGTAGTAAATGTTCCATTGTGGCATCTCTGATAATGCTCTCAAGTACCTTACCTACTATGCTGGTCAGGCTCAACCGGTCTATCGTTGTTCGTGGAGTGACGATCGCCCTTCTTGAAGATAGGACATTTAAGCAATTTTCCGATCACTGGGGACCTTTTGTTCATCCAAGCATTTACAGAACAGGATCTTCAGGGGCTCGGCAAGCTCTTTGCACATCTCTCTTAGCACTCTGGGGTGCACCATTGCACCATGTCAAGGCTGGGACTCTTATGGACCTTTAGCTTTGACAGTTTATTTCTTTTAACCTCTTCTTTGAACACCGTGTGGGTCAGTGCTGTGTTGAACCATCTGTCCTCAAACTCAGGAATGTTAATCGCATACTCTCTTGTGAACACCGAGTAAAAGAAGCTGTTCAATGCCTCAGCTTTGTCTTGGTCAGAATCTGCTTAACTACTATCTTCAAGCCTCAGGTTTTTAATTTCGACTTTGCATAGTGGTAAAACGCCTTTGGGTTTGACTTGACCTTGCTTGCAACCAGCCTCTGGAACTCCTTTTCAGCCCTTCTACACTCTGACTGTGCTTGGTTCCTGGCTCTTGCATACATCCTCCTGTCCTGCTCATTGTTTGACCTAAACCACGCCTTGAATTTCTGGGTTTTCTCTTAACTTTAGTTTTTCTACAATTGACAGTTTAGTCCCTCAAGATAAATGAGAATATATTATACAAAACTTATAATAATTTCAATACACTCATTGGATTCTCTGAGGTCTGCAACTCCAGGAAATAAACTTCAGTTTTGAATTGCTACTCCGTAACTTCATGCGAAACATAAATTGATTCCAGGTAGTCGCATGACACTCAAAACTCATCGTCTTAACATTATTTACTCTACACTTACAAATGGATGAAGCTTTTAATATATACTCAATACACTTTGAATGCTTCTGCTCACAGTAGGTATATCTAACTTATGGCTACTCATACAGGATATAGCATAACTTTAAATTTATAGTGTTGAGAGTATTTCAGGACTTTAAAGAGAAAACAGATGGTACCACTTGCTAGGGAAAACGAGTATTTCTCTAGGGGTAACTTATTAGTTTCACTTATGTTTTTGTGGACGGTGGAGCATAATGTGAGTAATTAAGTGTTGAAATTACTAGCTGTGCAGTAGTGACTCCGGCCTCCCTCCATTCTCAACAGTTGCCTCGTTTACAAAACTCATCGTAACTTGTGGGGTGTGGCCAGGGATGACTTTGTTTACATGATGCTCCTCTCCTCCTGGGTGGGAGGTAGGGGGGTTTCGGGGTGTCTCACTGTCCCTTGGTTCTGTTCTGGAACACTTCCCTCCACTACTTTCTCTTTGTTTATAACCCATGCACATCTGTCCCCATTTTTTATTAATTCCTCCCTCTTATGTTTCAAGTACATCAGGAGTTCTTTGTGCTGTTCCCTCTGCATTACCGTGCTTTCTGTGCTTATCAATATGATTGAAATACTTCGTTCTTTGCTTATTTTTCTGCCTGCTGAATAACTTCCCATTTTTATCCTCATTCTCTAGTGTGATCCTGAGGAGGTGGGGCTTATTCTCCTACTTTTGTCCTAGTCTCCTCACTTCAGAGCCTCTGCACAAATAGTCTGAAACTCCATCTTATCATGTGTTTTCCTACTTTTCAGCCTCCTCCGGCAACTCTCAGGTACTCCAAACATGATTTCTGTATATTGTTCCTGTGTGCGAATCATTCTCGGTGTTCCTCCTTTCCCATGTCAGTAAGTCTACTAGTTGTCATCTTTTCAATACTTCTACAGAGTCCCTAGTTGGTGTAGGATCTGTTTGGATCCTTCATTATTCTCCATCACCTTCTGTGACCCTGCTGCAACTTGTGCATAGCTCTTCTTAACTATAATTCCATTTTATCAGCTACTTCCTCAGTCTTAGTGAGGATATCTTCCCAACTTGCTCTAGTTTTGGCAACCAACAACGATCTAGCTTCATCTTTTTTTGTCTATAAGTTTATCTTTCCTTATGATCAGCAATAGCCTCATTTACTTTGGTTGTACAGTCAGGGCAGTACTGTTTGATAACCAAACCTCATATTAATTATGCCAAAATAAATACACATTGCATTACTTACGTTAAACTACATACCAAAGTAAATGTATGTCCCAATATCTATCATCTGTGATATCATAATGTTTCACACAGTGTGGGCAGGAAGGGAGTTGCCCTTGTATGATATACTGTGCTAGATACTTCAACAAAACAAGAAATCTATTAAGCTATATTAATGTATGTATCATTCGAAAACGTACACTGTATACTCATATATGCTCAAAGGTCGCGGATGTAGAACTACCAACTGTTCAGAAACAGGTCAGGTAATATTACTCAGAAAGCCTTGAACCACATCGACCCCATGGTTAAGGATACATTTTGGGGGGACTGTACTTGTGCCTAATGTGGAGAGGAGGAGAGCCATGGGTAGGCCAAGAACGATATGGGTAGAGGTTGCAAGAAATTACATTGGTGTTAGGAACCTAGGAAGAGGGACTGCAAGAGACCATACAGCACGATAAGCTGCCAAGGACTGATGGTGAAGTAGAGTTAACAGCTTTGCAAATTATCGAGAACTTATAACTAAATTAGTGATGTTAGATTGGAGTTCACCTGGACTGAAGGTGTGTGTGGAAATATCGGGGATTTCGTGCCTCCTTTCCCAGATAGATAATTTAATCGTGTAAGTGGAATGGAAAAAATAAATAAATAAAACATGATTGTCCAGATGGAAATCATCTATATGGGATGACACAATGTCAGGGAGTTGACAATGGACAAGAAAAGGTCTACACAGTATGCATATGCTGTTGTAGTACTAAGGCCTGCTAATCCTCAGTCCATTTAAGGGTGACATTCATAATGGGAGAGATGTATTAACTACAGTATATTAGTGCCAGGTATCAGTGGTAAGGGTTTAAGCTTGGGTTGGAACTCATAGACTTGTTTGTATACTCTATACGGGTCAGTTGTTCTTATTTTATAAAGTGGAAATTCCAAAATCAGTTCTTGATATATTTGGAATGTAGCTTCATTGTGGACTTCTCTTTTACTAAATTACTGTATGTTTGTGCCTGTGGTTTTTTCCCCTGGTTCAACCAAGAGTCAAGAAATAGGACTATCTTTAGCCTGCATATTACCTTCCTTGCCTCCTGACCACCGTACTGTATTTACATTTTTGTTCCAAATATTTTCTTTTCAGTCTTCCATAAATTCACTGCTGGGACGAGAGGATTTGAGTGGTTTTAATGCACTGCCACTAGATTTTTCTTCCTTCCAACTTGACTTTGGAAGGTTTGATCTGAATCTTGGCCTTGAAAATGACAATCTTGACCAAGATAATGGAATGTTAACAAAAGTAGCAGATGTCATCAGTCAAGTCTACTTTAGTCTTCATGAAATGGCCAGGTGAGAAGGACATTGCTTTGGGTTATATTTAACAATCCCCCAATTAGTGAAGTCAAACTTGAGATGAATGTGTGATTGGTTATACTGTACTGTACAGCTGTACTCACTACCCAATTAAAAAAACTTTGCTGGTAAATAATTAGTTAACACTCATTTGCATTGTTATTAACATTATGTGGCTCTATTCTTAGTAAATGTTTATTTCCAGTAGATAGTATATCATATACTGTACTCTCAAGCTAAACCACGATTATTTGTTTTATGAAGAGTACATTACTACTAAATGTCTTCTGCAGGTCAAAGTTTTTTTTTTAATTCTCGGTAGTTATAGATTATAGTACAGTACAAACAAATGGGAACTGCACCAGCCATCTGTTTAAATGTGGATGAAGTTATATCTGGTTACCTGCCCTGCTGCGTGGCTTGATGATCCATAATACAGTAATTGATTGTTCATAATCTATGCTGATATCTTTTTTATTTATCCTGTATATGCAAATATTAAATAGAGATTGACAATTTTGCCGAGTGTCATTACAACAACAAAATTACTTCATAATGGACCTTCTGTAGCATGACTACCACATTTCTCTTTCTGACAGTTTCTCTCAGCTTATCATCATTGACTTGATGTAGTATGTTTACAATATTCTGGGTAGATAAATTACTTTAGGAAAGATGATAATAATCATGATCATAAAAATACCTCTGTAAGGATGGCTTGTATGTAATAAGGTCTCCGAGTACACGAAGGTTATATTTCTGGGATCCCTGAGTGAGTGCAAATTCTCATATACAGTCATACTGTATATCCTTTAGCTGGAATCCCTCAAACCCGGAACTCTCCGATAGCCGGAATTTAAATTTTCTCGGAAAATCGACCCAAAGCCGTAATTTTCTGGAAAATTCCCGGTTTTGGGAATGATTTTCTGAGGCACATTTTCCGGAAAATTCTGGAAAAAAAAATCCCAATACCCGAGAAAATTTTTCCATTACCCGGAAAATTCCGGGATGAGGGTTATTTTTCCGGGTTCAGGAAATGGTGTAATGGACAATTTCTTGAACTTCCGAGAACATTTTTCCGTTACCCGGAAAATTTAGAGGACGAGATGCTGATTGACAAATTTTGTCATCTCGCAGCTAAATGGCTGTCTCTTATATTTATTGGTATTATTTTTATTTATTCCTCACGATAAAAATTTCCCAGTGTATATTATTTTATCTTATTCCTGATAGGAATGGGAATTCAGTTTCAGAATTGGTAACACTGTTGCGATGGTGGTCTTGGCTAAGATGTGTTGGTGTGAATCTGGTGCCTTGCTACAAATTATTTCTAAGAGTATACCTAGTATTTTTCAGAAACTACTGTAGGCTGGTTTTACCAAAGAATCAGGGGTCAAATTACTATATACATACTGGTAGGTGTACTGCACAGTGCTGTACAGTATATGGTTTTCTCATCGAGTTGCTCTATAGCATTATGGTAGTCATCTTAATGGTACTTTGCAGTTAAAACTTAGAAGTTTGTCATTTCAAAATACACCTGATGTTGAATTGACCTAATTTGTTTTACAGAGCTGGTGTGATAAACATGGTGTCTGCTTTAGGGCTGAGTATACCTAAGACACGCACCTCTCCTGAGATTGCTGACCTGGAGCCCGAGTGCCTGCAACGTCTGTTGTGTGAGGGTCATCACGCTACCTTGCCTTACTTCCAGGACACAGTTCCTTACAGACTCCTACCCTTTTGGACGTGAGTTGCACATGGCTGGCCTTTATGATTATGACAGTTAAGATTGGATAGAGAAATTTTTTCATGCAAGGTCTAAAATTTTCATCAAAGAAAATGGGAAGGAGAGAATACAAGAGGGGTGCAAGGACAGGGGGAGGAGTTGGAGGGAGAGGGGCAAGAGTCTGAAGGAGACAGGGAGGAGTTGGAAGGTGGAGTGGTAGAAGGAGAGGGGTAGTGGTGGAAGAAGTGGGGGAGGGGAAAAGGGATGTGGGTATAGAGCAGGGGTGTCAAACATGCAGCCTGCGGCCCATTTGCTGCTCCAGCCTTATCTTGAGTTAAAACTAAATAATGAGTGTATCCCTCAGCTGACTAAAATAGTCTGCTGTTTCCTAGAACAAAATACTCAATCAACATCACCAATGAAAGAACAATAATAGTTTTAACAGTTAATTGTAGTTGTAAGTGTGCCACTGTACGAGTTGTGAGACTACCGTCTGACTACTGTTTACGTATACACTCCGTACAGTACAGGTAATAGACATGAAAACTCTGACGCGGCAGGCTCACGCTTGGCCATTCATTCAAGTACTAGTCCTGCTTAATCACTCAAGGCAGTTGGAACGTTGCAAATATCCAAAGCAGCAGTGATCATTGTTTTTACTTTTGAGCCCATAATTATGTTTTCAAAGAAAAGAACAGTTAATGAAGAGCTTCGGGTGGTACAGGATAAGTGGAAAATCTTATACTTTTTTGTTGAAATGAATGGAAAAGCAACATGTTTGATTTGTAATCAACAAGTTGCTGTGGCCAAAGAATACAACGTTCGAAGGCATTATGAAACTAACCATGCTATAAAGTACAATAAATATAGTGGAAAGTTACGTGAAGACAAAGTTAAGGAGTTGGAGCAGTTATCGAAAAAGCAGGGGTCAGTATTTAAGAGTGTTCATCAAGTCAGTGATGCTGCAATTAAGGCAAGTTACAGGATTGCCCATGAAATAGCTGTGTCATCAAAGCTGTTTTCTGAGGGGAACTTTATAAAGAAATGTATGTTGATGGCTTCAGAAGATATTTGCCCGGAGAAACGTCAAACATTTGCAAACATAAACCTCTCAAGAAATACAGTTGCAGAAAGAATTGGTGAATTATCAGAGAATATTAACAGTCAACTCAAAGACAAAGTTAAGTCCTTTACTGCATTTTCAGTTGCAATTGATGAAAGTACCGATGTAAGTGATATAGCACAACTTGCAGTTTTTATACGTGGTGTGGATGAAAATATGCAGGTAACAGAAGAATTTGTGAAACTGGTACCAATGAAAGGAACAACAGGTGATGACATCTTTGTGGGTTTGGTAGGGGCACTGGATAAATTAGGTGTTGACTGGGTACAAACTGTGAGTCTGGTTACAGATGGAGCACCGCAAATGGTGAGTAGAAAAGCTGGCGTGGCAACAAAATTAAAGGAAAAACTAATAGCTGTGAACTCGAACCATCAAATTTATAATGTGCATTGTATTATACATAAAGAAGTGTTATGTAGTAAAACATTAAAGATGGATAATGTTATATGCACATGAGGTTTGAACCACAGACAGTTCAACTGCTTATTGGAGGAAAATGAGAACACACGGACTGCCATATCGCACTGACGTTCGCTGGTTAAGTCGGGGAGTCGTACTGAAGCGATTTTGTGAAATACATATGTTTATGGAACAGAAAGGAAGGGATTTGCATGAACTGAAAGATAATGAATGGGTTCGAGATCTAACTTTCATGGTGGATATTACAGAACACTTAAATTACTTGAATACAAAGATGCAAGGACGCAATAAATTGGTGACAGTTTTATGACTGCATTCGTGCCTTTGAGATGAAACTTCAGCTTTTTGAACGGCAACTATCAGAGAGTAATCTTTCTCACTTTCCGACCTTGAAGTCCCTGCAAGGCACACCTGAGTTTCATGCTGATATCAACACAAAAAAGTACTGCATCAAGATTTCCAAATTAATGAATGAGTTCCAAGAAAGATTTGCTGACTTTAAAAGACTTGGGAAGGGTTTTTTCGTTTTTTGGGACCCATTTTCTGTTGATGTTAATGAGGTACCAGAACATCTTCAGTTAGAAGTAATTGAGCTCCAGTGTGATTCTGTGCTGAGGAACAAGTTTTTGAGTGTTGATGTTTGCAGATTTTATCAATATTTTGGACCAAATTATCCCAAAGATTATTGCAATGTTCAGGATTACATATGTCTGTGAACAACTCTTTTCTGTGATGAACTTGAACAAGTCTCGGCTTCGGTCTCAACTTACTGATGCGCACCTTAATTCAATACTGAAGGTTGCTACAGCTCAGTCGTTAGTGCCAAACTTTGCAGCAGTAGCAAACAATAAGATTGATCAAGGTAAGTAAACACTTGATTTGTTTGTTTTTAAGGGTTTTGCACGAGCTCAGACTAAATCCACCTTTCATATTTTGTCGTACTACTCACCTAAGAGGTGATTGTGAAGTGCTCATAATTATGTTACTTGGCCCGCATATTGTGTACTCATATTAAATCTGGCCCGCCTTGGCAAATTTGTTTGACACCCCTGGTATAGAGGGCACAGAGGAGGGGTGTGAGTATGGTGGAGGAGAGGTGTGGGTATGGAGGAGAGGTGTGGGTATGGAGGAGGGGTGTGGGTATGGAGGAGGGGGAGTGGGTATGGATGGCGAGGACAAGGGATCTGGAGGATGGGTGAGGGTAACTGGTAACAGTTAGAACTTTGGCATGTAAAACTGGAAATAACTGTAAAGGGTACTGTATATAATTTTTTTTTTCCCTGACTGTAGATCCAAAGTTTTGGCACCCTCCACTATATTTCCAATGATAAATGTGGCCCAGAGCCTACAAAAAGTTGGAGACCACTGGTGTGGGGGGGGGGGTGTTGCTAGGGCATCAGCGTTGCAGCTGGTCTTCATTACTATGGCGAAACTGTTAAACTTTCATTTGGCAATACTATACAGTATTTTTTTTTTGTATTTGTATTTATTATTTCCTGGTACTGTATATATTATTTTAAGAAAACTACGGCTGCAGGAGGAAAATTCACACACTTTTTTTTCGTAATTACTCCGTTAAAGTGGGGGTTGCATCTTTTATATCATTATTTACTGTTTTTATACATTTAGTACATTCGCGGTAGGCTGAAGTAAGTTATACTGTATCATGTGTCTGAGGTGTCTTCATTTAGCGAGGTAGTTTACCAAATAGAGCGAAAAATAACAGAAAAAATGCCTTCCGCTAAATCGAGAGTTCATTATATCGGATTCTGTTAAATCAAGAGTACTATATACTGTAGTCCGATTTATAGAGGTTCTGCTGTATCTAGTAGAACCTGGGGATACATGTTTTTCCAGCTCTGGATTCAAGCTGCCGGTGTCAACTTAGTAACAAGCCACAATGGCATGATAAACAAACATCATTAATTATGATGTTCACTGCCCTTTACACTTTTTCCTCTCAAACATCATATGATGTTCGTCAGCATTTAAAGGTTTAAAAAAGAAAATTATGTCGGGGAAGGATTTGATGTCCGTTTGAATATTCATATTATTTACTCCTGCAGCAAGCAAATACCAGGTTGACAATAGAATATCTTGGATTTGAATTAAATCACGACCTTTGTCAAACTTAAAATAGATGCAGAAACCATCAAAGTAATTATAATTTAAGGCATTCTTTAGTCTTTTAAATTAAGAGAAGGAATTTTTGGTCTGTTACATATCTTTTACAACTAAGATCATAACAAATTATTTTGTTTCACTTTTTTCAATACTTATTTAGGAAATATATTTTCTCAGGATGGGTGTCAGTTGGTTGTCCGGAGTGTCCAGCATCCCAAGGCTACTGGAGGAGCTGCGTGCAGAGATTGCTGGCCAGCGAGGTCTGGATTGCTTTTCGCTCTTTCCAGAATGTATGGACACCATGATAGTAGATAAGCTCCTTTTACAAATTGAATCCGAGTTAGTAGATACTAAAGGTGGAATAACTGTAGGTCCTGCTGTGGAAACTAGCCAAGACATGGCAGTTGGGGACATAAGGTATTCTAATACTGAAAGTATGAGTGATGGTACTGATACTAATTTTGATAAAGATGGTAATATAGACTTAGCACCAAGACTAATAACCCATAGAGATGAGTACATGGGTATGGTATAAAAAGAAAACTGTAGAAATAGTTATACAAATGGTACAGGTATGTTATTATCTGAAGATATTGGAACTAGCCAGATCACAAAAATTTTCTGGTACAGCAATAAAGTTTAATGTTGTTTCGAAAAGTAACAGCAGAGCCATTCAAGGAGGATACGTGTTGAGGTTTCATGAAATTTGGTGTTAGTTAACCTGGGCATTAAATCCTTGCAATTTCTAAGGTATATTTCAATCCTCGGGTTATGGTCTGTTTTCAAGGGATTACGTTGCATTTTTTAAAGATATGTTACTTTCATACACAATATAGTCATGTATTATTTATTTAGCTTTCTTAATTTCAGAGCTTGTATCTGTGAGTCCCTTCTGTGCCACTATATGTACTTACTTTTTATTTGTGGTTATGTGACCCTTTTACTGCTATCAGTACTGGCTTCTAGTGATGGATCTGATCATGCAAAAAATATGTAGCCAAGACCTTAATCCAGCATTCCCTTTGGGGGTACCCTTTTTCTCAGCATAAGTTACCTTGTGTCTTCTCTGTTACACTTTTTGTGCTCCAACAATACCTTCTAGTTGTGGTTCTAGCAGGAAGCTTCTTGGAAAACTGAAAATGTTTGATGAAGCTGAGCATAGAATAAATCTAGACTTGCAATCAATTTTGCCTTAGCTTCATGGTGTAAAAAATAAGGATAATGTACAGTATGTATGTATATATATATATATATGTATATATATATATATATATATATGTATGTATATATGTATATATATGTATATGTATAATGTATATGTATATGTATATATATATGTATAATGTATATGTATATATATGTATATGTATATATATATGTATGTATATATATGTATATGTATATATATATATATATATATATATATATATATGTATATATATATATATGTATATATATATGTATATATGTATATATATATATATATATATATATGTATATATATATATATATGTATATATGTATATATATATATATATATATATATATATGTATATATATATATATATATATATGTGTATATATATATGTATATATATATATATATACTAAAGAAAATATATTTCTTTGATGTAGGTGCATCATAGAAAATGGGAAATATTTCCCATTTTCTTTGGTTGGTGCATCATTGAAAATGGGAAATATTTCCCATGCACCAATCATAGAATTGTGAAATATTTCCCATGCACCAATCATAGAAATGTGAAATATTTCCCATTTTCTTTCGTTGGTGCATAGAAAATGGGAAATATTTCCGATTTTCTTTATTGTTGCATCATAGAAAATGGGAAATATTTCCCATTTCTTTGGTTGGTGCATCATAGAAAATGGGAAATATTTCCCATTTTCATTGGTTGGTGCATGGGAAATATTTCCCATTTTCTATGATGCACCAACCATAGGAAATATTATCCATGCACCAATCATAGAAAATATGAAATATTTCCCATTTTCTTTGATTGTTGCATCATAGAAAATGGGAAATATTTCCCATTTTCGTTGGTTAGTGCATCATAGAAAATGGGAAATAATTCCCATTTTTATTGGTGCATCATAGAAAATGGGAAATATTTCCCATTTTTTATTGGTTCATAGAAAATGTGAAATATTTCCCATGCACCAATCATAGAAAATGTGAAATATACCCCATTTTTTATTGTTGCATCATAGACAATTGGAAATATTTCCCATTTTCTATGATGCAACAATCAAAGAAAATGGGAAATATTTCACATATTCTCTGATTGGTGCATGGGAAATATTTCACATTTTCTATGATGCACCAAACAAAGAATATATATATATACCCACCCAAATCTTGTAGATTTGCACCTCAGAAAGATGAAGAATTTGGAGAATGAACAAATTCAAGTGGAAAGGAGGGTGTTGAGAACTTTTGAAGCAAATTTATCAATGTAATGCATAGCTGTAAGTTTAGATTTATGCATAAAGTACAAAACAGTTCCCTTAAGCTATATTTAATTTAAAGATTCAAAGATTTTTGACACTTTATTACTTCACTGTACAGGTCTATATTATATATACACATGAGCCACTCACTCATGACTATCTTGGGGAAATTTTTTTTAAATCAGACAATAACCTTGAAACACCAGTAAACACAAACATACATACACTAAGCATTGGTACTTTTTGTTAATATTCTTGTCATGTTGCATATATAATCCTGGAGGAAAATACTGATTAACTTGCTGTGCATCTTTTGAGACAAAACCTAAAGGAGCTTGAAAACATTTAGGAATCTCAGTTTCTTCTCACTGTGCCTCAAACCTTTGTGGTCTTAAAAGAACAAGAAATAAGCAGTTCGCACAAAGTTCTCATTTTAAACTTAAAACATTACTATCTGTATATTGTAAACATTGAGCATATAATATAAAACACTACTATCTGTATATTGTAAACATTGAGCATATAATATATATGTGGTTCTATTTGATTTTATATCTGTTTAGAATAAAAAATAATCCTTAGTATGCAGCAGAAATTTACTAAGAAAAACATGAGGGATGACAATTATTAAAAAAAATGGATAAAGAAATTCCATCATGTAGATACATAACCACATATTGAACCAGAGACTTGCAACCACCAAACTTTACCTCCATATCTTCAGGACTGTCAGGTTGGGTAAAGTTTATACTTAAATTTAACTACTTAACTGCAGGGAGTTCTACAATGATGAACAAATATAAACCATTAAATAGGTTTCAGGACTTAGATATTTTATAAGTACTTCTTAAACGTGTAAGACGGTATTTTACATAAGCTTAAAAAAAATATTACAAACTTAGGACAAGTTTACAAAGTAAAAAATGGTCCCATTCAGTTACATCACATTTTGATTATGTACCATGAACAGCCAGGCCCCCGAATAAATTCCTCATAATTTGCTTTGTGATGATTCTCAAATATTAAAAAAAAAAATAGTATATAGTGGACTAAATGTTGGTTACAGAGATTAAGAACCTTGATGTAAATATCACAATCAAAGTTTACTGAAATTTATAAAGATATGAAGGACATATAGCAGAAGAATATGTAGGTCTTCTTTGATGCATCATGTTTCTCTAAACAAGGTGGAGCGGTTAATTTATATATATATATTATATTATATTATTTTTTTTTTTTTTTTTTTTTTATACACTACACTACATGTTTTTAAGTGCAATGCCCCCAGAACATGTACATATATATTCTAGTGCATTTTAGACTTTGGTCATGGTTATACAATACTCCCTGCTTCAAAGTTTTTATAAATATAAGTAGAAAACTAAAAATTTTATCAAATTTCCTTAAACACTACGAAAGTACATAAAACACACAGAAATCTCCACATTCCCAAACATGACAAGGTGAGACAGACATAGACCACAGTAAACAAATGTAAGAACCATCTTGTCACAAAACCCCAAAGGGCTTACATGTGAAACTGTTGCCACCTTAGTGGATTTTTCTACTTTTTTTAAGGGGTCTTGAATCTTTAAAGTTAAACATATCTTTATATGTCATACTTGTGTAAATACGAATATTCTTGTAATTAGGGTTTTGAAAACTAAGTTCAATGTACTGTAGTGTATTTCCAGGCAATACAAGATTGTGTGAACTTTAAAGCATTCACTGAATGGCAAATTATGATACAGTGACTGGAACCGTGCATTGCCTGACACTAAGAGAAAGATAATGAAACATTTATGATGCCTAATGCTTAACCAAAACACATGAAATATCAGTTATTCTCATTCAGATGTCATTTATGTTATGAAAGTGAAGATACAATCATGATGAATTAACCCCTTCAGTGGTAATAAGGAATGCTGCCCAGAGTGGGTGGCTGGCTGGTGGGAACCCCACCCCCACCCCCCCCCCACCCTGCAATTTAGTGGGGGTTTATCCTAAATATTAAGTTAAACATATAACCATAGTACTCACCACAGTTCTGGGAAAACCCTCACTGATGTCATGAATTTCCTGTCTAGCATCACACTGAAGCAATTAATTGCCTGTCTAGCATCACACTGAAGCGCACAAACTGTGGGGGCTAAACGATATATTGTAAATTTGTGGGAACATAACTCAATAGTAAATGCTTGCAAGGATACTTACAGGCTCACCACTGATGGGGTTAAATGAGAGTGAAATTCTGGATCATGAAACATCCCTGATATCCTTTAACAAGGTATTGAAATAAAGTTTCCTTCGTGAATTTATAAAGCTAATTGTCCCTAAAAGACTAATACAGGAAAGATCTTGGTGTATATATAAAAGAAGAAAAAAATAAATGACTGGGCTCAACATTTCTGCAACAAGTGCACAAATAACTTTAAAGCAACATGTTGATACACTCGCACCATCTTCTCACCCACAACTGCCTCAAACTCCTTTTCCAATATGCATGAGCTTTTCTGTTCCCTTCCAATAGCTACCATCACCACTCAAACCACTCGTATCTCTCGCCTAACAGCCAATTTTTCTCTTGCCACATGCACAGAGAGTTGGTCATATTGGAAAAAATTACTAAAATTTGTCTTCATGTATCACCAGCATTTATAATGAAACTTACACCAGAAATAATTCAAAGAACTCTGTCATGATATAACTATTTGTTTAGTTATATGCTGCAGAGGTCTTGTTGGTACTGTTGACACACAAAATGACAAATTTGTAAATAGTAGAAGGATATCTATAATCCTATGGTTCAGCAAATCAAAGGTGTTCAAGTCCGAAGAAATGTAGTGAATTCATCCAATTACAGGATAATATGGGTACATTACTTGAATTTGAGTGAAATCCTATCTGTGGGTTGCCAAATTACTTTACACACAACTTGACTGCTTTCTGGTTTTTCAAAACTTGACTAAACACCTAGAGAGAGAAAAAAAAAGATGGATTCCCATCATGACCTTAGTGTTTTTTCATCCATCACACCAAATGCAGCATGATGTAATTACTGATGCTCCATATGCTAATATCATATCTTACACATGTAAAAAATGTATACATAAATATATCAAAATTATCATACAATAAAAAAGGTAAAAAAAAAAAATCCCACTCATCTGACCTTGCAATAATACAAAAATTATATATACTAGATACAAAACAACACAAGAAAAAACAAATACAATCTATTATTAAAAACCATAACATATTACATAGATGCCAGTAATGTGCAATCTGGAGCACAAAACATATCCCTGTACATTTGAGCAAAGATAAAAAGCATCGTATATGAATGAGCTTAAGAAATAACAAAAAAGTCTATTGCTAAGATTTTTACAGAAGTCTTTGGTTGTGAGTGATTTACATATGGGTAACAGATCATCTGGCTTTTCAACAGGTCAATCATTCAACATAAAAGTGCATGTTCAGAAAACACAATGAAACCTCAAATGATTGCCAGAGTAGCAACACAACTAGGAAAAGAATTCCCCAGACCAGCTCCTGCCAGGATTATCACTGGTATGATTTTTTCAGTAATGATGTGTGTGTGTGTGTGTGTGTAGAATATTTTACTGTAGACTAGGTAATATTTCATTGTACAGTTAAAGATGAACTAATTACTTAACCAGCATGATAAACATAAGCACACTTTAACTTAGTTAACAATGTTTTCTGAACACCCACAAATGTAACATTCTCAGCAGAAAATAATAAATACTACAACATTGTACCATTGCAGTTTCCTGAAACTTTACATAAAGCTCCTTCATAATTTGTGTTACCTTGATGAATAACAAATTCAGACTTGACAATCCTCTACACTTCTGACCAACACTGACAAATAATATTAGCATTCACATTCATGTTCCCTGTAACTTCAGTGAATTAAACATTGAATTCCTTGTATGCTAACAGTCAGAAGATACTGTCTTCTCAAACCATAGTCAATCGAAGGCTTAAAAGACCTTATTCATTCAGTGTCATCACAAGCGTCTTTCCTTGTGTTATAAATTTTATCAACTACCAATATGAAGGATGAGAGTTGTGTGATTCTTATTCATACTGACTGCTGCTTGCATAAGTCATCCCATAAATGCACAACCAAAACATTTTTACACTTAACTTGGAGAATTTGACTGCAGCTTTGAAGAAGGTACACAACACAGGTAAGACCACATGAAGTGAGAAAAAGCCAATATTATTTACAATTCAACAACAATAATGATGATGATGATTATTATTATTATTATAATAAAAACTTCCTTTCCATTTATGATATCTCTTATAAGCTGACAGTAGATAAAGACTAACTATAATCAATTTCATTTTCTACATGCTACCAAGGAAGTCTTTAAACAAAATTCTAACATTAGTCCATGTATTCTGCATACTGTATTTGCAAATCCATTCCCATGACTAGTACTGTATGTATGTTGTGCATGAATGATTTGAAAATGAAACCAACATTACTATTCACGTGATGTACATTCACTTTTAACTCGCTATAAAACTTATGACTAAATAACCCCCTAGAAATCTATTGCAGCATAAATACTTTGGGAAAATTTAATTACCCTTTTCAGCATAAACAACCAGAAGTAAAATTCTCTTGCAATTTCTTTTGTTTTGAGATGCACTAACTGAAGAGCCTGCTTTCCCTCTTATGAGTCATTTTTCATACACTAATTGCTGTTTGCTGTTAAACAATGGTTTCTGCACGATTTATCTTTTTCAGTTCAAACCTTCATCAATTTTCCTATTAGATGCCCTTAAAGACACACAGGACAATTGATTTTGGAATCAATACTCAAAGGTCAAGGTCAGTGTAATTTTGTTTGGAAAAGCACCCCCCTCTTATACTGTATAAGATTATGATCATTCACAAAATTAAATTAGGTTTGTATTTCAAAAAGGTCTGCACTGAACTGTGTTCAACCAAAGAGCCTTATAAGATGTATGAATTTAACCTTTGATGAACTTTTTCCAAAACCAAATGATGGGGTTTTTTTTGGCCAGTGCCCAATCTATCAAATGATACCTGATCTAATTTGGTACTGTACTCCTATGTTAAATTAAAAAAAAAAATTTCTTTAATGATCAACAACCAACTTAACATGTTTCATAACAGCTAATTTGCTTCAATTTGGCACCAGCAGTGTTGGATAAACCTCTGATCATGACTTGCTTACTCCAAAATCAATTGAGTCTAAGCAAACACCAGACTTACTTTGCCATTAATACTTAAGAATGTTTTTGTGTTTTGCAATTGTTTTATGTAACACACTAACTTCTTATGTTTGATTACAAAACAATTCAAGGGACCTCTTACATATTCCCATGAAATGTTTGTGATACAACACTCCTTTACTTAAGATTTTTGTTTACCCTTTCATTAAATATCCCAGTAACAGAAATCAGAACCAAAGTCACAGTGCCATGTGGTAGGAACAGACCCCAACAGATGGGCATCATACTTAACAATACTGTACATGTACATTAATATTCAAGCCAAAGAGACACCAAGACCATCTCAAGAAAATTTAGGAGTCCCTGTAAGATGCCCATTGACTGCCATTATAATAATCAGCTACTACTGGCATTTCATTTCATCATACAAGGTTACAAAGCTTCCTCACATTTCTACATTACAGTAAAATGAGAACCAATATAATTTTGGTAATGTGGAAAATAACTATAGATCTGTACTTGCATTATTATCTGTCTTAAGTATTCTTTCAATGTCACCTCATAATCTTTTAAGAAAAAGAAAATATACAGTACACTTCATACATATTTTTCTGATATTTCCTTCTTAATAAATTCATAAATTCAGTGTCCATATTGTTTATACTTGGTACCCACAACTCTGTTATATCTTCATGTGGATGAAATAGTTGAGGGGTACACAAACAAAACAAAAAACCTCCCTAGGTCGTCGTTCATTGAGTATTCAGTTATAAAAAATATAATAATAAATAAATAAAAAAGCGAGATAAGCATGGAATTTAGCAAAACATATCACCAGAAAATAATCAAATTCCATAATTATTCTGTGTTTGTTTTACAAAAGAAGTTCTGAAATAAGTAATTAAAAAAATATGAATCTGAATAAGCATGTGAATATATAATGTCTTTTCAATATGATACTTTCTCCAGTAAATGAAGACAATTGCACAACCTACGTGAGGAACCTTGATGACTTTTAAACAATAGGAGCCATCACTGCCCTCAGTCCCTGTAACCCCACACAGTTATCTGGTTGATAAACAAAGAGACTATGCTTCAATAAGTTGGGAACAATTATGTTTTCTTACATTATATATAAATTAATCAAGGCTAATAAAATCCTCCTGCTGCTATGTTCTTGACAAAGGTTGTGGATTATTAAAATTATTAGGAATGATGATAATGTTCAGCTAATAAAAATAATAGAAATTCTTGTTAGTGTTATTACTGTATTCATATTTGCAACTTTAGTAAAGTATTGCAACATACTTATTTAGTACTATACTTGTTGACATTAATACTCTTTAGCAAATTACCTGAGAGCCTCCTAAAGAATATTACAGTATACATATCATTTCATTCAATCTCTAATACACATTTGTCTTTACCAATGAAAATTGTTCCTGTTGGTTTCATGCTTACTAGACTTACTGTATATTCCTCTTAAGATTTTCTGTTGACTAGAATGGGACCACACCATTAAGAACTTTCTTATACTGTACAATGTCCACTTCCTGTAATTATGAACAGACACACCCAGGGATCAAGGCCAATTTCAAGTTCAGTGATAAAAAAAATCCCAAAACAGACTGGGCCATGTAAATCCAAAGCACCTTGGGTTTCACAATGGTCATCAGTACTTTAATAACACCAACACCAATTCTCACTGAAACATTTGCCCAAAATTTGCCTAGTTGACCATGGAAGCATTATACTCAGTTTGTCAACATACTGCAAACTGGACACTAGTGTTGGCTGTACTAAAAATTGCTAACTGAGCATTCAGATTTTAACTGGCAGTCATGGTTGCTTGTAACTAACTTTAATTACAACACACAGCTGGGTGCTGTGCCACTCAGGGTAGGAAAACTGTCAACTTGGGAGGCTATAATACAATCCATAAGGTAATGAATTATATAGCGGACTCCTAAATGCTTAGAAGATTAAGTATGATACATAAATATTCCTGATCTGAAACATTATATACAGTTCAACATCATCCACCAGCACTTCTGGAATATATCATGACAGCATTTGGGGAGCAATTTTGAACAGAATGACAACATTTTCACTTCTCAAAAAACTGAGTAACATATACAGTACAATACTGTATAAACGAGTATACCATAATATAAAGATACCATATATACTTGATGTTAGTGACATGGACATGTGATGCAATGCAACAATATAACATAACCTCTAACAATACTAACCCAGAAATTCCATTTTTGTCACTGCAACACATCAATATGGGGAATACTCACTTGACTGAAAATCCAGTTACTGACAAAAGCTGCCGTGATACTCCAATTTCTTCCTCATATTTTTTTTATCTCTTAGTTGAACAAATAGTGACTGCATAAGTAGTGGTCACACCAACAAGTCTTTTATTGAATGTTTAAAGTTTTGTTGATGGGTCTTACCTTAAGATAGGATATGATTCGAAGTGGATTTGGTAAACAAAACTTTGCTCTGGCATTGTGTACACAGATCACGTTTCAATTATCTAGCACTGTATTTATCGTACTTATTTAACTTCCACCAACACTATACTGACTTCCACATGCAGTATTATACTACAGTCTGCCAAAATGTACACTCTACCACCTATGGCTGTCCTCTACCTAATACAGTCCTCTCATTTGTTATTTTCTTTGTAGATCACATTATATTTGCTTCCTAAAGTTTATGAAGCATTTTGCTAAATGAGAATTATTTTTGAATACAATACTACTGGATTTTTTATTTACTGTCATCAAATACTCATTGAATCTTTTAACTCATAAGTAATCAATTCTTTGTTTCTGTAAAAATAATGCTTTGAATGCTGCAACATGCAATGCACATCAACCATATGTGACTATGGGTGAGACAGACATGGCCAGGGTTAACCTTCTGTGTAACTTCCCAAGGTAATGTTAAACCATGAGACAAAAGAAGAGATTTCTCTTGTGTAAAACCATAGTTAAACAAATTATATATTACACAAAAGATTCATTTTACGGTACCTGCAACTTCACATACCCTGGGTCTTTCAGATTTGGGTCTCCATACCCAAACATCCTTTCTACTCCTCTTTTAGATTCCCTGGGTTTATCATGCTTCCATTCATGACGTGCGCTGGTAACTTGAAGGTGTCACGCTTCACAAGCCACATGGCCAGCAGCTTAAATCTGTATCAATAATTTTCAGGTTTACATTCATTCTTAAAGAGCTAACACAATTACTGCAAATAAAATAAAATAATAGTATTTCACAAAATTATCATTGCAGTATACTGTATTAAAGATATGAGATGACAACAAACATATACGTATACTGTATTATGTACATTAAAATGTGTATTCTGTCACCAGACTCTCTCACAATGTTTCATATTTTGTGAATGCACTCACCTCATATATATCTCGTGTCTGATGGTTGCAGTAAACTTCTTCACCAAACACCACGCTGCCGCAGTGGCAAACAAGATATTGTAGCCCAACACTATCCAAAAGTTACCCAACCAGCTGATCTTGCCAAAGTCACCCAGCAAGTCAAAGTTTGTGATCCCTTGAGAGAGAGATTAATTAAGGTTAGTTTTTCACTGTTTGAACATTATCTCTTCAATTATCCCTCACTTCTAAGAGAAAAACACATACCTGTACAGAATGCCCTTCAAATTCGCAGGGGTTAGGTTCTCAAAATGGCTGCGAATCGCCAAATCCACGAATAACATTCGCTTACCGGGGGGTGTGTGTGTGTGTGTTACATTTTTACTTGTGTACAAAGAAGTGTATATTCCCTTTGTGTGTTTGCCCTTAAGACAACTATTTCTTTAATCGGTATTGTAATATATGTTTGTGAGTAGACACACACACATATATACAATACAATACTGTACACCCCTATACATATATATGTAGATATATGAGACGAATATGCCTGTAATATGTAACTCTGTACTATTTACCATTATTGATTCAGGTCTCTGTATTATATGTTATAATCATACTCCCTTTTGTCACCAAGTGTTAGTTCATGCTTTGGGCGCATGCGCATACAGCGCGCATGCGCAAAGAGATACCCAGAGAGATTCCAAGACAGGACGCTGTTTACCCTTGTCTCAACTCCTTTGTGTTTGTACCAGGAATAGAACTTACGGACTTGACATCAGAGTGTTTCCTTTACCCCTGAGTGCAAGGACCACCTGAGTATCATACAATATACAATCAGAAAGAAATGTATTAAAAATGTTGAGTCTACCCTACATTCCACTCCATATTTTGTTATTAATAAAGCATGAAGTAGACTTCAGGGTAGACTCAACATTTAAAATATACATTCGTTTCTGATTATTTGTAAGAGGATTTTCCCCATTTTATTTATTTGTATACATTTTGTGTAGCACGTGCACACGCACACACACTTCCTTCAGCCTTCATAGGGTAAGGACGTGCGTAGTCTCCATGGTCTCTTGACCATGAAGACAGCTGCCAGCCTGGTCTGTCGGGCCTTCCCTTTCCCCATCTCCTCCTCCCCATCTGGATTTATCAACATCCTCCCACCAACATTACAGTGCAAAGATTGATGATCAACCCACAACTGATATACAAAAGTGAAAATTTCAACTCGAAAGGAAGAAACAACTGTTAGAGCGACACTCAGTACTTAGCGGCCAATGTTGACCTGACACCTTGACCTGACTCACCCAGCACGCGGTACACTCGCCACCCCCAACACTGGATGAGAAGCCAAGAAACACTCCAAACTACACCAGGAGAGAAATGAGGACTCCCTACTCCACCCAGGTGAGGAACTATGAATTCCTAACTACATCATATGAGGAATATGAACCATCTCCAACACCCTGTGTGAGCTGGAGGACCTACCCGGACCACGTGGTGCATCTGCAGCTGTAGTGAGGTAGCAGCTTAGCAGTCAGGTACAATAGCCATCAAAACAGTGGGAAGGACTTTGTTGGCACCGACATCAGGTCACAAGAATGTCTACAGATCAGCTCTATAGTTAATTTATATGTTGACTCTATGTTTCTTATGTTTTCATATTGAAAGCTTTCAATCAAGTGACCCACTTCCCAATTTCACCATATGTAACTTATCACCTCTGTTCATTGTATATTTTCAGCCTTCAGGCTGCCATGTTATCTTAATAAACCGTTAATAATAATAATTATTATTATCATTACACACACAAAAAATACAGGTAAAGGAAATTACGGTCTCTAAGACGAATGGCTCCCTGTCCCAGCCGGCAACTTTAAAACTATCCACAGACATTCTTGGGTACATCCAGGGTGTCATCCACGAATAATAGAGGACCGCGAAATTAAAATCCGCGAATTATCCGTGCATACTGTAATAACATTTCTATGGACAATACTTAACAACAAGTAAATAAAAATCAGTGGACTGTATAAAGAGCAGAAAAAGATTAACATTAGACTAGTACAGTATTTAGAAATGAGAAATGGTAATCTTTAATGAGTTAATAGGGAACCTGGCACTGATCCCCACTGAAAGAGAGCATCATCTCTCCACATTATACAATACTTCATCCCAGATGGTGTAAACAAAATTATATCTTACAATTCTTTTCCTTCCATGATCATGAAGCAGAGTTGCTGGATAGGTCTTCACCTCCCAATTCTTAGCATTCAACCCTTTGGGTAGATGTTACTCCATTGAAATGTTATTCCACCATTGGCAAGTGCTCCTGATAGTGAACACAGAGCCATTTACACAATGTCATCACTGATATAATATTTCAGACATGAATGAAGCTTTTCCATGACTAGATAAAAGAATAAATACTGCATACAACTAACCACTCAGGATGAAGTTATCCATCCTCTTTATTATCATATAAAAAACTCAAGTTGCCGTGGTATTTCAGTAATTATGAAAGCACTTAGCATTATCAGCTATAGAAGAATACCAGAGAAAGATTTAAAATTTAAGATGCTTGGTAAAAAAAATTAGAGATACCTCAAATATGACAAAGAAAACTCGGTACAAGACCTGTAGAAAATTATAAATTAATTTCCAATATGATTAAGATCTACTGAATCAAAATACAGCTCCTCCCCGACTTACGACCACCCGCACTTACAACCTGCCTCAGTCGTACCAAAATTTGGTCAAATTACGTATTTTCGAGTCCCAATGTCAGTACAGACAAAAAAAAATTTTGTAATTCACTTTAAAATAGTTGGCAAGCTTAAAAGTGAGAGTTTTGTGGTGCTGAGAAGAAAAAGAGACACCCATTTTAGATTTTCTATGTATTATTTAAGCATTTTCGACTTACGACCTGGATTTGGGTCCCTAACCCCGTCGTAAGTCGGGGAGGAGTTGTATGTGCATATATTTAATAAACAGTTGGCTTACATCAAGGTGATTATGATACCCCCACACTTGCCCACTCAGATCAACCCTCTGTTGGCCACTAAAAATCCCATGCTTCAGCTATTGTATAATAATGCAACTCAAATTTATGAATACGAAAACACCATTAGTTATATAAAAACTCAAGGTGGACACACTCACCAAGCGTTCTAGCCAAGAGAGGCAAAGCACTGGAAAGAATTAGTACCACAACACAGTTGGCAATGACGTGCACCATGGGAGTGTCTCCTGGCCGGGGACGGATCTTAGCTATGATGGGCAGGGAGTAGCAACCCAGCAGGGATGCAGCGATCAGGTACAAGATGAGCACAACCTCCAACACAGCACCAACAGGCCCCAGCACTGAGAGAAGCACTGTCCGCTGAAAAGAACATGATTTTCATGATATCAACAATATTGTTGATCTATCTATCTATACACATATCCCTAAGCAAAGCTAGAACAGCTACACTGGTCCATAGTACTGTACAGGGGGGTAAATTTCCGGAAAAGTAGGTGGCTATCCTTAAAATGTAGGGAGGTATATCTGATGTCAAAGGCATAAGGATGTAAACATGCAATGTACAAAATATTATATATGGCTTGGTGCTCATTATCTTTGACTAATAACATTTCATCTGCAAGGGCAAATCCCTAATTGCTGGCTTATACCATATTTTGCGGCGTAGAAAATGCACTTTTTATTACAAAAATATACCTTGAAAATTACCGTGCGTCTTCCACGATGCTAGTTGATGGGTTGTAGCAGAGGTTTTCTTAAGGTCAACTGAAATCAGCCCCTTACAAAGACTGTTACCTCATTACTTAGCAATTATAAGTATTCTCTATACTATAAAACAATTGATTAACTAATATTGTTGATATACCTGTAGTGCGAAAAATACGATTATTTACTTACTCAGTAGGTAAGAAATAAAAAAATAGACGGCTGTAACTACACAACCCTTGCTGCTGTGCGGTTTGTTTACTAATGGCACTGGTACGGCAGTGCCATCTATTGAGGAACTGCGTCATTGTCATACCGACATAATCAAGAGAAAGAATGTAAACACTACAGCGGAGGTGACCAGGTGTATAAAATGAGTGCTGTATTAAATATTTCCACTTCTTATACAAATTTTTTATTAAAAATATATGAAAATGACGACTGATAAGCAGTTCTAAGTGATGATATTCAAAGAGGTGTGTGTACTTGTGCAAAAATGGCTGTATATAAAGCAACAGTTTCACTGGTGTCGGTTGGTAAGTATAAAAAGTTTTTTTCCTAGAATTACATTTCCAAATCAGGGCGAGTCTTCCACGATGCAGCATCTTCTACGCCAAAAAATACGGTAATGACTAAAGAATAATAAAAGTTCAATTCAATTCCCAGACCTCATAATTCAGACAACCCTGCTGCTGATCCTGAACACCAACAATGCAGTACAGTACTGTACATTCAAAAACCATAATGAGGGTTGAGTGGTAAAGGCTAGATGGCCATGACAAATGCTCTAAGATATCAATTGACAAATCATGAATCTGGATCATGTGCAGGTCACAGTGGTTATTTAAAATCATAAAAATTATCCATTCATCTAATCTTAATACAATTTAGAGTACGCTTATTCTTCATATAAATTATGATAGGCATGCAGATTCACCACAAATCCAAAAGGGGTACTAAAGCATCTAATGATTATTTATTATATACATAAACAACACAGATATAGGCATAGACAGCAACATAAGTAAATTGCTGACGACACTAAAATAGGGAGCGTAATTAAATCTGACGATGACTCCGCAAAACTACAGGAAGTTCTAAAAAAAATTTCGCATGGCAGATAACAGATGAAATTTAATGTGGACAAATGTAAAGTACTTAGTCAAGGAGATGTAAATAGAGAAACCAGATATCAGATGAACAATGCTGATAGAGAGAAATCTGACTGAGAAAGATTTAGGAGTAATGATAAGTAGGAATCTTAAACCAGGTGAACAATGTGCATTTGCTCGAAATAAGGCTAACAAAGTACTTGGGTTCATACAAAGGAGTGTTAGTTACAAGACTAACGATGTTATTCTAAAACTATATCTTGTGCTTGCGAGACCTCACTTGGATTACGCAGTTCAGTTCTGGTCACCATACTACAGAACGGATATAGAATCTCAAGAGAGAATCCAGAGGAAAATGACAAGACTAATCCCGGACATTAGGAACCTCGAGTATAGAGACAGGATAACGCATCTCAATTTGCACTCATTAGGGAGACGTAGAGTGAGGGGCGATATGATCGAGGTGTATAAAGGAAGTCAGGGCTAAACAAAGGCGATTTAACAAAGGCACTCAAACTATCCAACCAGGAGCAAACTCGTAGCAATGGTTTTAAATTAGACAAATTTAGATTTTGGCGCAAGATAGGTAAACACTGGTTTGGAAATAGAGTAGTGGATGAGTGGAACATGTTACCAAACATCATCATTAACTCTAACACGCTGGATAGCTTCAAATATATGTTGGATAGATATATAATCGATAGGGGTTGGGTGTAAATGGGACTGCCCAGCATGAGCCAATAGGCCCGCTGCAGTTTCATCCATTCTTATGTTCTTATGACTCCCATACTCACTCTCCTCCTGCAAACATTATTAGGTCTTCAAATGTAGCTGGAGTCTTTCTTACCTTGCCCTGCTGGGCTTCTCCTAGTATGGCTGGGGCTGAGGCTAGTGGCAGGGCCTTTATACCAACAAGTAACTGTAAGGTGTTGAGCCCCACTAGGACCACAGCTGTGCCAGTTAAGGCCAGCAAGAACAGCAGTGCCAGGGGATATGCTAGAGTGCGCTGAAAAATCCCAGCTCGACGACGCTCATCTGCCAAGAAAATAACTTCATGTATATACTGTACAGCACAGAGAACCTTTCTTTAAATCCATCCTAAAAGAAGTCTCTTCTGAAATTACGATTCACAAACATAATTTTATTGCACATGCATTCTTTTCTGTGGAAGATTACTACAGATGCACTACACACAAATCTATACTGTACATATTCTTTTTGTAGAAGACAACAACACATGTTTTCCTAAGGTAAACAAACCTCTATACATTATCTAGTTTTTCTGGAGTAGCAGACAACCATAAATAAATTCATACATACCTAATTTAATTCTTGTTTTCTTTATGGCGTGATATTGTTGTAAAAGCTCCTCTGTAGTAGGGGCATTAGCAATAGAACGAGTGATGGGTCTGGCATGTGGGCGTAATGGGCGTGCTAGCCGGCGGGCCAGAGCATCCTCTTTCATCACAGCAGCCTGGTACTCTTCAGCCAGGTCTCGTAAAAATCCAGGTTTAACCATCAATCTCCCCATGGCAGTAAACAAGTGGGCCAGCCCAACAGGTGTGCACACTGCAGACAAAATTGATACCTGTACATTTGTTTTAATAAATGTGTGCAGAGTAGAACTTTAAAACATCTTCAGATATGTTTACTGATACATATCCTTCAACCAATACCAAGAGCTAACAAATTCCTGCAGATCTAAATGGAATTAATAACCCAGATGTTGCTCTTTATAAAATTTCACCCTGATGAATAATGCACTGGGAGTCCATCATACACCTCACAGATTCACTTACAAAAGACAGATCTCATTTTCCTATGGTCAAAATCTAAAAATTATTCTGCCATATACATTCTTACCACAAAATATGAGTCGCATGTGAAAATTCTGGCAGTTCAGTAAAACTCCTCTGAGTGCCCACAAAACCACTTTGACCTCAAATAAATCTTTTAAGCGTGTACAATACTTACAAAGGAGCATCAGGACACCCAGACACGAGATGAGAGAGTACAGGAAGGGTAAGTAGAAGCTCCCCCATACATCTGCAAAAGAAAGAAGTCTTCATTCATACATTGTTCCTTACTACAGATTTGTCAATGGCTGCATTATGGACATTTTCTAGTTTTAACCATATCAAGTTGGGGGTAGAGAGAAGAGGAGGGGACACAGGGTAAAACATCCATCTTTGCATGAGTATAAACTTTCTGCCACCACCACTTTTTTTTTCCATTTTCTCTTCATAGTATTTTTTTATCACTGGGTCCCAAAACTTTAGTAACCAAGTCATCAGTTTTGTGCCCTGGATACTGATCCATTACAGTTGTTAGTAACTGTTGTTTGGCAAGATAACTTTTGGTGTTCTCTTCCAAAGAGTAACAGCATAAAACCAGTCCACAGACAACTGCAATATGCAAACAAGACTGATCAAAAGGGTAAAATAATAAAAACCAACAAAAGAATTGACCCTATTTCTTAATGTTATTTTGTGCTTTATTACTGTCTTACTGCTTTTCAAATCATCCTTCTGCCATAACATTACATTTTCTAACTGCTCTTCCTGAGGCAACCTTTAATCTGTAAACACATTTCTTACTTCTTGCTGCTAGAATGCAACATGTGATTAGAATAAACAAGTGTCTCATAAACGTGCATGAATCACCGCCATTTGTTTTGACCATTGTTGATGTACCCTCCCCAACACTGGTTAGTGAGGCAGAGATGGTCTTTGGCAGGTGTCAAGATGACCCTTCCTGCTCTTAATGCACATCGGTATTAAAAACCTTACAATTTAATATACAAAGTATCCTTACAAAGTAAGAAAAGATAAATAAATATCCTAACCGCACAGACATTTTAAACACAAATTAATAAATACAGGTAGTAGGCAGCTATCAAACAGGGAGGTACTACCGTCTGGGAAGATATTGGAAGCATAATGTGTTGTCTAATGGTAGACCCTGCTGCCATATGGCATCAAAAAAATTTTGACCAAGTCCCAGGTTGCTGATCTCACTTTCTGCCTCATTTACACACAATTACAGGGTTTCAATTGTTTCTCTTACCTTGACAACACAACATACTGTACATACTGTATTATCGGTTCTCACTGTTGATCTTTTTAGGCATTATTTATGGTTCTTCATTATTTTTATTATAACTATAATTATTATTATTAGTACAGGTAGTATAATTTCGCCCTCCAGGCCCCGATGTGGGTCAGTGGTGACCAGTGCCCGGGTGGGCTAATCCCCGAAGAAAAAATACATAAGCATTATAAAATAAATAAATAAATAATCACTAACAAATTGGTGTACAGTACGTCACTACTGATGGTATTTGCACTGTATATTTCTTCCTTACACACTATGCTGTAGTTATGTACCATACATAATTATATTTGGAAAAACTTGTACAGAACTGTTTTACGCACTTAGTAAAACACAAGAAATATTAAACGGAGTCCCAATGGAGCAACTTTATTTAAAAAAAAAAATAAAATATCAGAGGAAAACAAAAGATAAGCTCCAGGAAGCAATAGTCATCCATTACTGGAATGTTCACTCCCTATGTACAAAGTTAGAGCCCTTTAATGCCATCAATTGAACAGTAAAATGAAAAATTAACCATAAATTTATTACTGTACAGTATTCATCCCCCCCCACCCCTCGCAATAAAACCAAAATTTTGTATTTTATTGCAATACAGTAACAGCTTTAGTGTACAAGTATTGTACAGTAACTAAAACAACTATCTGTGCACGTGGGGGTCGATATGCTCCGAAATTTTACGTGACTAGTGACAGCCCTCATATACCGCATAGATCAGGTTGTAATTAATAATGGAGAAATGAAAGGGACCACTACACACGAGTTTTTGTTGTAGAAATCCTGCACTGATGATGCGAGTGCAGTACCTATAACAGTGAAATAATAAAGGTTCCCGTAGTTTCAATACCAGCATAATAATAATAATAATAATAATAATAATAATAATAATAATAATAATAATAATAATAATAATAATAATAATAACAATAATAATAATAATAGAGCACACTAGTGTTTTTAAGGCCCTTGTAGAAGTGTTGGGATAACTAAACTGGTGGTAGTGGTAAATTAAGTGGTAGTGGTGACTTGGTGGTGATAAATCTAGTGGTAATGGTGTTGGTTTTAAAATCAAGTGGCAGTGTTACAAGAGAAGAAGCACTAGGCGGCACAGAGCAAAGAATATTCTGGAACCCTGCTGGGAGATTGTGGTTAAGGTACGGTACAGTACACTTGTCACCACCATCAACAAGACACACGCGTCTAAACCCAGTAGTAGTGCTCATCTGCTCACCCACTGATGCCACCCTTCACCAAGTATGTCCGTTAACTCCACTTTCTGGGTTAACAGCAACAGTTTTTACCCCCTTGTAAGTTTGAAATGTCTCACTGCTTCACACCACGCTTTCCTCGTAGGTGCCATGACAAAAAGTAGCAGTGTTGGTTAGAAGACAAAGTGTCATGTTTACATCGTACAGTACAGCTGACAAAGTCATGGGATGCTTATTTCCAGTAGTCCTTATGTCAGCAGCATCTGGTGCTCTAAGGCCAAGCGGTAACCCATCCAAGTACTGTACTAACTAGCAGGGTTGCCAACTCGGATTTTCAAATGTCGCTAGGCTGGTACCTAAAAGTAGCTAAATGTCGCTAAATCTTCCATGGAAAGTCGCTAGCTATTATTCCCCCCCCTTCAATAATTTGATGCAAATAATATTTTCATAATGACGACTATAATGGACGAAGTATAAATAAAATGCATTATGTAAAAATAAAAATATTATTTTGTTTAAAGTTTAATGTGCACACTTACCTATTATTCAATAGTAATTGCATCCCAGTCCTCTTCGTAGTCGTCGGCAGTGTGAACAACTGTAGAGCTGGAAGCATGTGAAGTGCTTGGTTCAGGTTCTCTTGTAACTGTATGCCTCCACAGTCCCTATCTTTCTTAAAATATCACTAGGAAGTTCATAACTTGCACAACAGGTGTTCTGTCTTTTTAACCCTTACTTTATTGTAAGAATTGCCTTTAATGTCGATAGTTTCATTTTGTTGCGCAATTTTGATTTCACAAAGTTCATATTACTAAATGTGCGCTCTACATCTGCGTTTGAATGCGGAAGAGATAAGGCAGCGAGTGCAATTTCAGCCAGATCATGGTAAGGGTTTTCACCTGTCGCATCTCTGTAATTTGCCACTTCTGACCACAATTTTAGGGTGTTAGATGCATGGACGGGCTGACATCAAGTGATCAGGAAATAGACGTGTCCCTCCTTCTGTACCACGACCCGTTCAAATGTATTAAACTTTTCTTATTATTTATTGTCCCTGTAACCCCGTTGCTATATATTATGGCTCGAAATTAGGAAAACTGAGTTTTCATGGACAGTCCAAAAGTATCCAGAAAGTCGCTAGATTTCTGTGGATATCTCTAGATTTGCGACAAGTCGCAAATCGCTCTAAAATGTCGCTAGAAAAAAACAAAAAGCTCTAGATCTAGCTACAAAGTCGCTAAGTTGGCAACTCTGCTAACTAGTCTCAATGTTTGCTTCGCTGATGGGACAGAAGCAGTATTTCCGATGCATACTGTACACATTTTTAATCAGACACACATCATCAACAATCAAAAGAGCAATGGAAATATTTAGGAAATATTTATGATTTGAGAGACAATGTGAAACGGGATATAACGGACACAAGCGTTGAAACGTGTACTGTACAGGTTTCCTAAAGTTTCCAGGACTGGGAGGGAGAAGCGTGTACGGTACAGTACTGAGGCTAGGAATACGGCCCAGCTGCGACCCGCGAACATCAGGAACCGCAAATTACTAGTGTTCAGTGTACTTGAAAGATATCAATAGCGAGAATTATATCTGATGTAAATATCATCAACCATAAACTATCAATAAGATCAGGTTTCACTACTAGGCAAATGGTTCAGCGTAAAGGGGGTCGGAACTCGATGGCGTCCGACTGTCAATAACCGATAAGGTAAACGGCTGGAGAAACTATTGTGGTTGTACATTCAATTTACATCGTAATAAATATAAAGTAAAATTAACATATGCTCATAAACATTTTAAAGTTGTCTTAATAATTCCAGTTATGCAGAGAGCGAGAGAGAGTAATGACACCACAAACCTGCCAATGAAGTGATCCATGCATAACGTAACCTACTGTACAGCAGCATCAGACAACACATTACCCTCTCATTTTTCCTGGTACACCTCCAACAGGCCAAGCAAGAGCATGTTAAAACACCTAAACAAGTCTCACCAAATAAAATCACTTTTTTGACGAATTATCGTGGTCTACATCAGGAGTTTAATAACCCTATTTAAACATCAAGTATCCAGTCGTATAATTTGATCAAACAAGCCTACTTAATTATTGTACATCAAGTAACTAATACAATGTAACCCAAGTTTTAGACAAACTTAAATGAACCTCTTATAAATTTTAACGACTGCACAGTACTACTAGACTACGATGACGTGGGACATGTGTTAGTACTGTGGATCGCTCATAACAGTGACTGTTGAGGTCATACTTAACTTCCGTTACCCGGTCCATACACATTGCCCATCTGTCTACACCACATTTCCGGTCCTTACCGCCACGTATGGCGAAGCGTCTGACTGGGATTCAACACAATTCAATGTTTTGACACTACAGCAGTTGGTGATTCGAAATTTAACGTAACTCATCCCTGCCCTCCCGCACCAAATAAATCGCACTGACCCAAACAAATTGTTTTAAGAACATAAAATAAAACTAAAAACAAGAATAATTTCAACTTTTTCTGCAAAGTTAAAAGAACAAAGAAAATCGGGTTCGTCCTTTCGTGACACCAAGTGTCTGGTGTCGCTAGATCTCAAATGAGCGTGTTTGGAAGATGCAATTCAGCAGTATCGCATATTACTGTTCTATCATAACTGTTTCTTATTCACCTTCTTCCTTTTAGTACTGTGTGTGTGTGTGTGTGTGTGTGTGTATGTGTGTGCGTGTGTGTGTATGTGTGCGCGTGTGTGTGTGTGTGTGATTTTCATATACAGTACATAAAGGTAACCTGACGTGTTTTGGATCACTATACTGTATTCAGTAAGCAGAATTAATATCCTAAAGATATCGTACATAACCCACTGACGTCACAGAGATTTGGTGTTCCGCTCAGTGACTTGCTCCCCTGATTGGCGGTGTGTGTGTGTGTGTGTGTGTGTGAGACTCGGGCTCAGACAGTCTTCACCTCAAGTAGTAGACGGTTTCTTGTGCGGGAACCCACCCACCACGACACAAAGCCCCTCAACTGATCTTGCTAAGAAGCATATCAATACATACATGTATCATTATTTGTTCGTATTTGACACACAACCACCAGTACAGTACTGTATTCGTGTATTCAAAATATTATCCACCGTCAGCACTGCTATCAACGGCTACCACGGGATATTAGTGACGATAACCATATTCTCAAGAATTTTCATCACATTGACCAGGTAAGAGAACAATTACCTTACAAACAATAAAACGTGTCGATGTTTACTTTTCATTTTCTGTATAAAATAGAGAAACGTTCACTTAAGCAGTGTTAAATTTAGGTCACTTCGGCAGCTCTATATAAAAATCAATGACAGTAGGACGTGAAATATTATTGTAAGCGATTTTAATGTTTTTGTCGAATATTTCAAACCATACTTTCCAACGGCTCTGAATAAAAAAAGGAATAATAACTTACCATTGGACACTAAAGCACAAAAAAGTTAAAAAGTTCCACGAATATTGTACCTTGAAAGTTTAAATCATAATCTTCTCTCTATTGCATTTATCAGTAGCCTGTTTGTCTTGAAAATGGCACCAAATCCTTATATTAATAAAAGCAGTTTAGATAGCACTTAATAATATCAGTATCAGTTAACCAGGCACATTTTCACTCCACACTACTATATCACGAAATGTTTAACTGTCAGATGCGAAAAATACTGATATTTCTAACCTAACCTAATTCCATCAAAGACGCCAAATAAACCTGACTTACATAAAGACATAAAAGAAACATGTTAAGTGGTAGTGGATAAAACCATTTCAACTCCTGGTACGAAATATTTAGCACCAGCCGTCACGGTTCTCCAGGTAAACAATTGTGTGAATTAAAGTGAAGACAGGCAAATTTTAAACCCCCCAATCTTAATTTTGTTTCCTAATACGGTAACGTTTTTCTTCTCATAAGGACATACTGTACTCAGGTTTATCAAATTAATTAAATAATTATTAATAAGAAAGTTTTAGAATAGTAAATTGATCATGTTATGGAATTTAGCTAAGATATATAATGTACTGATGGTTTAAGTTTAGTTAGGCTTCGTATGTGTGTAGTAACTCCGATTTGCGTGTAATGAAAGGTCAAATTGTCACTTAAATTTTACTAATATGATGGGGAAATACACAAGGGTGAAATTATGTGAGAAATAAAATAAAACAGTCACCACAAGAGAGTCTTAGTTTCATCATTCACTGTCCTATTATTCTTGCAGATGAGATGCAAATTCTTCACTGCTGTTACATCGCGACCAACGTTCCTACTACTGGCGAGCACTGCCCTCATTACTCTATACTGCCAAGCCTTTACCTCCACTATAATCCTACAAGGGACAGCAATTTTAACCAAGCTCCCACACACTGTCAAGACCAACAGGGGACCACCAAATGCTTCACAGTCATACTCCACACAAGACCCATTTAGGGACATAAGTCAAGATGTAGAGCAAAACTTCCAGACCCAAGGCAAAAATAAGGAGAACATTGTGGCTTCTGCAAAAACTAACTTCACAACACCCGCCGGCCGCTACAAAATTGAACTAGAGGATGATGACGGTTCAGATTATCCTGTAACTAAGAGTGGGTTCACTCTGCAATTAATTATGCAGGGTGTTCAACGCCTCCACCAAGTGGCAGTGGCTTATGAAAAAAGCTTCAAACACGACCCTCCAGCAGTAACCTCAGACCCCACAAGCACGATCACTAATTATGACACACAACAAAGGATCTTACCCATTCAGAATTTCTTAAAGCCAAGTATTTGTGATATAAAGATACATCTTGCCCCCTGTAACTGTACACGTCATTTAACTTCCACTTTGACGTCCTGTCCAAGTCAAGAGCTTGAACAAAGTGAAATCATTGCAAAAATAAATGATACCTTCGGTCTGTCAACATGCAGTGACTGGGCAACAATACGAGGCAATAATCAATTTGTAAGTATATAAAACAGAAGGTTATGTCTTCAGTAATCTTTCAGTACAGTACATTAATACACTATACTGTAGTAGGGGGTAGATTATTTTATCAAGAAATTACCAGTCATATTTTTAATATAAATTTTCCAAAGACTACAAATAATAATTCCTGATAGTACTGTGGTATTCTGATCATTGATATGCAAACTTTTTTCTTAAAGGTAACATCAATAAAATCTTGACAATGTCACTTTTCTGACAAATTATGGAACTAAAAGATTCTATGCTTTGTAATGATGTATAGTATACAGCACACAGAATTAGTGTACATGATAAAAGGTTTCTAGTGCTGAACATACAGTATTTTGTTCAACACTAGAAACCATTTATCATGCAAACTAATTCTTTTATTGAACAACCTCACATTTAAAAGTTAAATTCATGACGCCATGTGGTTTTCAACACCTCTACCCTCTTGTACTGTATTCACATTTTATAATGTGCTGGATAAAGACAACACTCAACCCCATAGTCAAGTACAGGTAGTGGCCAATTTTGAAACAATCAAGTTTCTACACTATACTGTACTGTGCATGATGTAATGTACATGAACTGGGGATCAGTTAATAAATGAAGTAAGGGAGCCTTTGAGTAAAGTAATGGGGACTTCTCTTCAAGGCAAAAGCTGGCAGTGATGGACAACATGGTGTAGATGTGAAAGGGTGTTCAGCCCCCCACCCCTCTCTCCCTCACTTGGGTATCTCCTAAGACATTTTTCATATTTTTGCAGCAAAATGGTGACGTCTGGTGCATTTTACCATGACCACAACTTAGACAATAAGTTTATATTTTTTTCTCCAAATAAGCTCGCTACATTAAAAATACACACGCTAGTTGCATAGTTTTGGGAGCCAAGATGGAAAAGTAACAGTCAAGAGAGGAGTGTAGGCAGGTCACTTGAGTTGGGTGATGGCACCCAACAATGCTCCTGTATGAAGCAGCTTGGACAAACATGCAATACTGTATTATTACAGTTACTAATTATTTACTTTCATATTACGGGAGCTGAGATTATTTCACTTATGACATTTGATGCCTTCAATTACACTCACTTAGCTGATAAAGGAGACTGATTAAACCTAAAATGATAGATTGTAAGTCTATTATCTTTCCCACTACCATTCTATAAGTTTCAGCAATTTGTCTCTTGATAATGTAATACTGTACACACTTCAATTTACAGGTTATCAGTTTCAGTCTATTTGGTAAATTCCCAAGTGCCTACTTCAATGGAGCAGTTTCTCTTATGCAAAGACTGAAGGAGGTGTATCCTGACTGGTCAGTTCGATTTTATCATGACCTTGACCTCTCTGACCCAGTCAAGAGAGACTGGATGTGCTCCCTCGCCTGCAAATACCAGCAGTTAGATTTCTGTTCATCTGAAAATCTACCTGGAGGTAAATTGTTTCTCCTTTAACCATTTCACCGTTCTTAACATTACAGCAAAAATAATTTATTTATGTCCATCAGTAACACAAACCCAAAAATTAGGAACTGACCTCGAAATCCCATTTCATAACCAATCCAGGGTCAGGCAACTTACTCAGTGTGAGGCAAGTTTATGGGTTAAAAATTCAAAGTTCCCAGATGAAAACAAAAGCCACCACTAAAGACGGAGAGCTATAGGTTTTGCCATCACACAAGCACTGGTGAGATCTATGACCCTCGTTTACTTGGCTACAAAGTACGATTTCAAGGTCGACTATTATAATTCCAGTCAATGGGGACCCCTGTACAGTGTATCTCTTTCTGTGCCTGGGTACATGTTTTATATCTGAAACACTGGCATTGTTGTTCTGAATTGCTTTCACCATAGTGAGTGTTCATCTGAATTAAGCTTTGCAAGTCTTAGACTAGGGACAGCTTATGGCAGACAAGGTAGCAGAGATAATAATAGAAGGTGTAAGGATGAAGAGATATGTGGATAAAGATCATGATCCCTTTCCACAAATGTTGTCCTGTGACTGTGAGGGTTAACATTTCTGCTTCTTGTGGAGAGCTCTTGGTGAACTCCCAGGGTAAGGTAACACAGGTACAGAATTTAGATGGGGAAATGGACCTCGGGATCAATCTGCTTGGCCTTTTGGAAAGATTATTTTTTGATTCTGCACAGCAATAGACTTTTGTGGCCCGTCCTTTGTAGAACACTTATTGAGTGTTGTAGGCTGTCTTTAACGTCCAGGGTTTATTAAGGAAGTTCCTGTACATGGGCTTGCTGCTGATAGTATTTCTAAGCTAACTGCTCCTTGTAATCTGGCAGTGTGGAAGGCTGTTGTCTGTGCTCTCCTCTTACCTTTGCTCTCACTAATTCACTGACTGTGCAGTCAATACAGTACAGCTAATGAATCTGATTTTAAGGTCGACATTATAAGGATGCCACTTGAATTCTAAGGTAATCTGAGAACACAATCCGAGGACAGTCTTTACTCCCTTGCACTGAATTTCTTCTGGACAAGAGTTGAGATAAGATTCAAGATACTTAATATTGTAAACCTTTAATCCTGGGTTTTCTGCTACTTTCTTGTGATACAGAAATTTTCTTTTTGGTCAGGTATTCCTGAAGAAACTGCCAATTTCTACCTGGCAGTGATCTTCCAAACCTCCTTCCTCTTATACAACCAGGATGCTCTCTCATAACCATCCACCTCCAACTAAACCTGGGATAAGATGTACATCAGTTTCTCAGTGGATTTCCAGTTGTTTCATAAAGGTTAAGATTCTCACTTGGGGTCTTCTTCAGGTAAGGTAGGGGTGATATTGAGATACATGAGCCTCAATGGAAGTGATCTGTCTTCCTTGGTTGGGGGAAGGACAACTAACCTCAGTACTGGTATCCTACAATGGTTGAATCTGGCAAATCTCTATTGTTGACACTGATAATGTAAAGATCATTTAGCCATGAATAACTAAAATATATACTGGTAATTATACATCTCATTCAGTCAGAGAACGACAATATCTGTTGGTAAAAATGTATCCAGCGCATATCACAGTACTGTATGGTGAATTATACTGTATATACGTGTCACATATTAACTCGAGCAACAAATGAAGTAAAGACAAAATTTCACTGGGAGAAATCTACCTCATATGTTCAGAGCCTGGCCAAACCACCTTAATATTCCACAAACAGAATGCTATGACCAAACAACCTTGTACTGTATTGGTGTGACTATATACTTGTATCACCTTTAAAACATCTGTTGCTTTATAGCTGCTAATCATAAGTTATCAATAACACATAACCACATAAATTCTGATCAATTCAAGATGTACAACATACTTGGAGAACTGTAACCTCCATTATTTGTTTTCAATAATGTAACCAATGCTAATAACACACTGTACTGTAGTAACCAACCCCTATTTTGACATAATGTACTAATCAATGCCTAATTTGACAGGGCTAGGTAACATACAACACACAACAGGAACAGTATGGAGACTAGCTGTCATGGGAGACCCGCTGGTACGGAGATACATCATCCGTGACACCGACTCGCCTATTCTGCAGCGCGAAGTTGATGCTGTACACGAATGGCTCAATTCAGACAAGGTATATCAGTCTATTACAGGTGTGATGGAGATGACTCATGGTGTCACCCTTGTCATTCACTTATTGAGTCTTGGTAGCCACAAAGTCACACTAGTACAGTACGTACTTTTGAAACTTGTAGAGGAGAAAATGCTATTGGTGTTTGTAATAATTTGATCCAATGTCGTTTGAATAAAAAAAAAAATGCACACACATACACTCAACATCATTCACCTACCTCGCCTTCTTTGACCTTTAAAAAATGTCTTTCAACAAGTACCCGAGTCTATAATTTTCCTTCCTTCAACATATAACAAGTCACACTTCAATCGCTTTTCAAATAATTTATCTAATCCATTAAATCTTGTCGCCACATACAGATACAGTACACGCTAACTATTCCCCAAAGGATTATACAAAATATCAAAACTAAATGAACCGATCAGTGGCGAAGAGGATAGTGTAAAAATCTAAACACGCAAAATGCAACATATTAATGCAACTCTTCCTCTTCAACATTTCTTACCCCCCCTATCCAGTGCTTTCACCTGATGCGAGACAACCCGGCACACAGCGAGGCTATCATGGCAGGTGCCTGGGGGGGCTGTGACAAATGGCACCCCGAAGCAATGGCACGGCTGAGGGACCTCGTGTTTAGGTGGTCCAACAATAAATCCACATCATCGCAGGACCAAAGCAATGTTGTGGTCAGTACATGTACTTTATTAATATCCTAATATAACAAATCATAAACGATAAGATAATGTACCAAAAAAAAGTGCCATCAATGCAGTCAGAGTATTCACATTTTTGATGGTTCATTGTACAGTATCTGATAAGAGATAACCGGGAGGGTGTATGTGGTAATCGAAGGTGGAAGGAAAGAGTCAAGAAGTACGGTACCTAAAAATAATTAAATAAATTTTTTTTTAAGAAAAATCATAGAGACAACCAGAGGCAAAGCAGAGAGCCAGCAGGAGGGAGTATGTTTGTAGGTCAAATGTGAGTGAGACAAGGGAGAATCGGCAGAGGTGAATACGTATTCATGATAAAAATGTAAATACAGTGTGATTGGAATATAGGGAGAAGAGCGGGACGGAAAGTGAATATACAGAACAGTATACTCTCGATTTAATGGAATCTGATATAACAAACTCTCAACTTAGTGGAAATAAATTTTTCCCATTATTTTTTGCTCGATTTAGCGGAAATTTCGATTTAACGGAAAGGGGTGGATCGAATTAGTTCATTAAAACGAGAAAGATACTGTATAATGAGATGTAATGATTATACACTATACAGAGGAAATTAAGTACAGGGTATGGATCATTGTTCAACACTGGGGAATTTCACAAGTACTGTATAGTATATTTAAATGCTTGACTGGTTAATTATTTACAAAGATGCAGAGGACAAAACTGTAAGTGATTATCAGACACATTTGCTCCAAAGATCCAAAAACTGAGCCTTCATGTCTCTCAGTAAAATCTAACAAAAGCAAGATGTAATGCTAAGGATGCTAGCTAGTTTCATCCATATTTAAATAATTTAGGTACAGTATTGTATTTCTAATCATTCTTAGAGGTGACGACTACTGTATGGGTTAAGATTTAATGTTGTAAAGACAAAAGTAATGGTTGTTTCCAGAGTGGATATAATTCATAAGAAAAAAATTATGGTAAGCAACTGGGAATTTAAACAAATGGACAATTGTGTGTATTTTGGAAGTAACATTAGCTGTGATGGTAGATGTGCAAAATAAATTATAACAAGAGTAAGTCAAGCAAAAACAGCATTTAATAATCTCAAAGAACTAATAAAAAGAGACATTAAATTTGATTTGAGAAAAAATTTCTTATAGGTTATATTTGTGTATATGACAAGCACTACTGTATGTGTCAGAAGAGAAGACACTTTCAGCAGTCACCAGAAAGCGGTTTGTGGCTGTTGAAATGTGGTGTTTAGGGGAATGTTAAAAATAAGTTACAGTGACAGGAAAACATCCAAATGCATAATTAACATTTCATTTTCCAGCTACTTCTGTGGCCAACCTTCAAGAAAAGTCACCTTGCCCATGATTCATACTGGTGCAACACGTTCCCTGGCTCCCGCCCATTCCCAACCAAGAGAGAGAACTTCACATTTGTTGGCATGAGGTCACTCAGGGAATATTACTCTGAGGACAGTATCAAAGACCCTTGTCCTGTACAGTGCAGGCCAGCCAAGCACAAGGACTGGATATACTGCTAATGAGAGTACAGTCGTGTAAGTGCCCAAATACCATATAAAGTTAGAAGTATACAGGTACTGTAGTACTGTATATATCCACACAAATATAAATGTATGCATGCATATACACACACACACACACACACACACACACACACACAAGACTGTAAACCGGGTAATATGAATGTGTAAAAATAAAAAATACAAGAACAAACTTATTAATCTAAACTTAACACATTTGAATAATTTTTTTCAAGACACAGGTACATGTATTAATAGTTAAGAGAGCAATTTTTTGAAGAAACTCACAACTGTCACACATCAATCTCTATGTTTAGCCTGGATCTCCCCAAGGTCTCCTGCTGGTCAATTTATCCTCTCAGGTCTAGATAAACCCAAGTGGTTCATGTTACAGAGCATGCCTGACCAGATTTCATCCATCATGCCTTACTCCTATGGCAGTTGGACACTGATCTTACAACCATCCATCTTTCTCTCCAACAAAACCATTGTCCTCCTCCGTGTTAATCTTCAACTTTTGAGAGTGATGGTTGTGGTGGGTGATTGTAAGACGAATCCCCACCAGCCATGGAGAGTAAGGCAGTACAGATAAAACTCCCAATCATACAAGTACATTAACAAGGGCCACTCGGCAAAGGGTATCAAGATGGAAGATTTAACAGTTAAAAGGAGTTTGAATGTGGAGCAGCCCTAAAATGGCCAGCCTTCCCTTACCACTATGCAGAAGTATGGTACAGGTATATATAAAGTACTGTACCAGGCAGTTACAAATAAACAATAAATTGAATAAAAGGAGTTTCTTTTTTTTCACCTACAGCTCCAAACGGGTGAAAATACACTTGCTTTCTAAAATTTGCTTGTTAAGATCGTATGGATGAGTTAAGGGGCTTTATGAGGTGGTGATTACATGCAGAAACAGGTAAACAAACAACAAACTTTATCAACTAACAAACATTATACTGCCAAGAGTTTTTCAATCTATGAATCAGAAACTAAATAAATAATTACATTTAAGAAATTATATGTCAAGTACAGGGGGTATACTATATGCTTCTAATCCATTCAGCTATACTAATTATCATTTCTAAAATCACAAAAAGGGGGACTAAGGAAAGCAAGAAAGAAAAAAAATTGCACCAGTAAAACAAGAGCAAACTGTACATGCCATACGAAAAAATAGTCACCTCAAACAATTCTGAAGGGCCTCAAGCCTAACAAACAAAAACAAAATCACAAACCAATCATGAGGGTCAATGTCGGGCACTACGATTTTTTCCAAATGAATACCGAGTGATCCAATTCTGTTTGACTAGATAGTTTAAGACTTTAAGTAGTAAAATAGTGCTCAATACTGTAGTAAGAAGGTAAGGTGTACTGAAAGATGTATGGGGTGCCCCTTGTACGTGGAACAAGTGCTGCTGTTTTTTAACTTGTTGATGCTCTAGTGAAAAAACAAAGTAGTTAACATGTTACCTTAACTGTAACAAATGAGACAACTCTCTTACATATTAAAGAAGAAATCAGGAAGTGAAAATGACAGAACTGAGAAGGAAATAGAGTATTATCGTCTCCCTCCTTTCTTATCTGGGCATGGCAAAGATCAGGAGAAATAGAAACCACAATGAAGGGATAATATGGTAGAGTGTGAATAATTGGCGCATCATAAAAATAGACAATAATAAGAAAAGGGATGAAACGTCAAGAAGTACGCACGCACTTCTTCATATCCTCAACTTGCAAACAAACCAAACAAGGTGAACCCCTTCATTTCCAAGTTGATTATAAGTAACACCTCACATCATATCAATGCCTCTACCTGTACAGCACCAACTAGAGGAAAGGAAGGAGGCATTACATATCAAAACAAAAGTGAGGTGGCTAATGTGAAGGTTGGTGTCAAGATGAGGTAATTAAGGTACAGTAGTTATTAAGTTAATAAAATGAGAAGGGAGAGCAGAGGATAAGACAAAATACTGAAGGGCCATGTAAGAAAAGAATGGAGGAGTACAACAGTGGACCCTCAGGCCTCAGTACTGTACACAAGTTAGGGAGATACAATTCGTGGAGTCAAGTCTATTGTACGAAGGAGAAGAGTAACATCATTTGAATACTGTATAAAGACAGGAAATGTTTAGTCCAATAGCTACGGTAATGGTGTACTAACCACATACAGTACTATGTTTTCAAGCTGATACAACCCACACGTCAACTCATTATAGAGGTAGTGTAAGAATTGTTTTCATAATGCTCTAAATATGCGAGTTAAGTACCGACTGACAAACTAAAATGATCTGAAAGCAAACAATAGCATCATCCTGTTGAGAATGGATTAGCTAATTTAAGCACTGATTCTAGATACTTTATGTGCCTGCAGTACCTAGGGCAGTCTGCCAACAAGAGTGATCACACAAGAGCATGCAGCAAACAAGGCAATGTGTGATCACAGAAAGACAAAGATGACACAGTGACACAATCTGGGAAAGCATAATCCCATCTAGGGCACACAGGGGTCACTCGGCTAACCTAATTTAACCTGACGAATGAGGGAAACAACCGCCAGCATCATCTGCCAACTGGTCGTCGTTCTCATTATCACGCCTACAACAAACCATAAAGAAACTATTCATTGCTGCTCCAGTTATTACTGTTTTTCATAAGTGGCAAAGAAAAATAATAAGTGAATCAAAGCATTGTGAAGCTGGGGAAAATACCGTAACCAAAATAATTCTGTATACAGTACTGCAAACAGAAGCAAAAAATTATCCTCAGGAAAATGAGGGAACACAGTGATTAAATGTAAATTACTGATCACTTGGATATATAGAGATGGCCAAACAGATTTCCCAGTAGATAATCCAGAAAAGCATGATAATATGGTACAGGTATACTGTACTGTATTGTACAGCGGTAAGTAACACTGACAACCTCCGTACATATGTATACAGGGTACTGACATTGTACAAAGTCTGCAAATATCCAAAAATTCCACTCAAAATTTTCCATGAACACTTCAGAACAACATACTGTACTGTTTTCTTAATTATCAAACATAACAGAGATCATGTTGTATATTTTACCTATATAAAAGTCTTTCAACCTACTCGTACAGTTAATTGTTTAATCCAACACATATTATGGGGAATCCTAAATGAAGTAATCGTAAGTGGCCAAAAACATTAAGAGTTCTACCTTATGTCACCTGTCATCCTACACCCAATATTTTGAACTTACTTTTATTTCTCAAACAAACTACACACATTTTTTCTTTAAATTTTGTCACATCTGATTTTATGAGGGATATGACATATAACCCAGCCACACTAGTATATGCAGAGCTCACTCATACCTGACTGTACGGGAGTTATCTACTGACCAACATTTCTACATTTTGTAATTTTATAAAGTTCACTCGGACATTTTCTCTCTCATTTATTAACCAAAATTAATGATGGCTGAAGGACTATGATGAACATACGCCTGACCATCACCAGTACGGTTGCCCTTTGTTCTACAGTAAACCACCAAAAGAGTATAGCACCTTAACACCATTTCAAGAGCCATCATAACACCATTTCAAGAGCCATCCTAACACCATTTCAAGAGCCACTACAACACTATTTCAAGAGCCACTACAACACCATTTCAAGAGCCACTACAACACCATTTCAAGAGCCACTACAACACCATTTCAAGAGCCACTGTACTAGCCACTCTCGAAAAGGTGCAAACAGCTCGGAAACACATTGGCAGCATCTCAAGAGCACTCAGGCATGGACAGCTCTATGGCATTCCAACTTACCTTAGATGGCCCAAGTAACTAATGACCTAAACAAGATTAAACTTAACCCATTCATTTACTTTAAAGTGTTCATCATAAAAACAAGATCATAAGACAAATTTATCCATAAACCACAAGGGACTGGGAGCAATACTGTAAGCCTAACTCTTCAAGTGTTTGCGAGAGACTAGGATCAATAACTACAATCACCAATCATCTGTGAGGGATTAGAAACAATGATTACACTTACCAATCATCTGTGAGGGTTTGGAATGATTAAACTACACTCACCAATCATACGCGAGGGATTGGAACGAATAAACCCGCACTCACCAATCATATGCGAGGGATTGGAACGAATAGACCCGCACTTACCGATCATCTGCGAGAGATTTTCCTGTTCGTAATAACCCAAGAGGAAGGAGAGGATGAGAGCCACACCAAACACCAGCACCACCAGCAGCGTCAACACCACCACCGTCTCAACGATCCGAGCTCGGAGTCCCTGAAGTGAGAAAAGATATAATGTATGCTGTACGTGCCTGTAGTGCAGTAGATCCATTAGTGTACTCAAAAGAATGGAAAATGAGGTACTGTACTCATCTTGATTACTTTAGTACTGTACCCACCTTGATCACATTCCTCCTAGTACACGGTATATCACCCATTCTATTGTCAATATCACACTGTAGACGCTTGTAGATATACTGTATTGTACTGCACACGTTTCAGAAATTCTCACCTAATCACAGTGTTCATCGACTTCCCCACTACTATATACCATTTACTGTTTGCCTACTAAATGATGGGAGACTAAAAAAAAAATATGCAAATTTATCATTTTCTCTTCAATTCCTAAAAATAGTACATAATAACTTCCATTGTACTGTACTAACAAACTAAATCTATCATAAAGTACTGTAGCAATAATAAAATGCAATGCCATGAGGTACAGTCAACTAACTAAAGTCCGTTCGCCTCTCCCCCCTGAACCCGGAGATTCAGATTCGTAAACCCGAAGCAGTAGAGTGATACATTATTCTGTCCATAAATGCTTTGGATTCATGAGTCTGAATCTCGGGGTTTGTGGTTCAGGGGGTAGAGTTGAATGGACTTTAGTACTGTAGTTGACTGTCCTGTGCCTGCATTATTCTAAACAAACACTCACACACCGTACACAGGCGATTAATCAAGTCACCGAATACTGTTTATCTAATCTTAACTTGTTGAGCATCCACATCTGCCGCCATGCACCACAATCAACCGAATACAGTACTGCTTTCTGGCACGAGGTAAACAACACAACAACTATGTCTATAAAACTAGTATACAGTACTTTTGTTTATAGCCTATAACAGTACAAGGGCAGTATGTAAGCTGACTCCATGATGGACGGCAGCCATCATCAGTGGACGTCTCGTGTGGTCTGCAGTCTATTTCTGCACATATAGGGGTGGGAGGGGTAGGGAATCCTCAGCCGCCAGTTAAGGGTCATAACAAATGAGTTTTCTCCACTAAAAAATAAAAAACCCTCTAAAATGAAGCAAACTTAGAAAAAACACATCTAACCCACAGCTTACGATCAGAACTTTCCCAAGAGGTTTACACATCACACCTACACAACAACAACACAGCCGTGAACTCATCTTACCTTACGTGAACCAGGGAACCCTTCAGACTCGGTGAAGAGGTAGGCAAATGGCAGCCCCACGAACAGCGACAGATTGGAGAAGAGGAAGATGATGTTCCACAATCCTGAGAACAATAGAGGTATTAGAGTGTGGTCAGATAAGTTCAGTAACACACTCTCTCTCTCTCACACTATACCGTACTGTACTCTTTATCACTCACTGATAACTGGAGGGGGGACAATACAGTGTATAAACTCGTGTGTGTGGGATACAGAAATAAATATGGGGAAGAAGAGATCTGGGTGAACTTTGTCATTTTTGGCCACATAAAAATAAAAAAAATATACATATATCCTTGTAACAGTATAAAACCTTTAAATACCAAATGTATGCTTAATGTATAGATTAGAATTATTTGCTATTTTGAAGAATAAATACAGTAAGTACTAACCTCAGGTGGGAGAAAACATATATACAAACAAACAAACAAACAAACACACACATATTAATATATAAGTACAGTACTGTAATCACCCTGGACAATACTCACCCTGAATGATACCACAGTACTGGACTACCTGTACTTAATTTGATATAACAATGATACTTAAATTATCCAACCAAAAATGAACTCATAGCAATGTTTTAAATTAGACAAATTTAGATTTAGGCGCCAGATAGGTAAACACTGGTTTGAAAATAGAGTAGTGGGTCAATGGAACAAGTTAACAATCATCATTAACTCGAATACGTTGGGTACCTTCAAATATAGGTTAGATGGATATACGAGTGATAGGGGTTGGGTGTAAACGCGACTGCCCAGTTTCCCCCATTCCTATGTTCTCACCCTAGATGATACACAAATACTCACCCTGAATGAGAGACAAGTTGAGCCACTGCACGTAGAGGGAGTCGCGGTAGAGGGTGAGAACCTCGTTGCTCATGATACTGATGGGCAGGAGCAACACAGCGCCGAGGGACACCGACAGACTGAACGTGCAGAGCCATAACCTGTAAACAAAGAAAAAACAAAACACCATCACACCGCCATCCACTCACAGGTCTGAACACCACCACAAAAAGAACACAAGATCAAATGTCTCTCCACCTATGCCCTTAACCCCTACATTAACCCAGTGGTTCTCAACCTTTTTCACTCCATTCCCCCCTTGAGGAATTTTCAACATCCTCGTGGAATCATTCATCCCCCCCCCCACCCATAAATTATGTTGAAAAATAAAATGCAGATGAAGAGAATACCATTATTTTATTTCAAGTGTGATAATCATCATTATCTTATATTTTGATGGACTTACATGATTTACATAACTGACGTCACTAGACTTGAGTGACTACTAGACAAGACTCACAGCAAACTTGAATTTGGTTGGGAAAAAGTTCATATGACCTCTGCATATTTTGTCACAGCAAATGGGAAGGCTGACATTGTTTCCTTTCAGTCAGGTGACTGATCCGAGGTTGTGTCACTGACAATGCATCTGTCCGTCGGTTCACATAAACCGGTTTATATGTAGAAGGGTGAAACAGGTAGGTTTGGCAAGAGGACTGGACTGCATCTTAAATAATTCGTAAAAATTGGCACGGATTTAAAATATTGTTATGCGGTTGAACAAAATGACAAAATGAAAATTTCTTCTGCCAAGTAAAGTAATACAAGTTTTGTTTAATTCAGATTCCCAACATTATTTGGATACGATACAATTTTCGCTCGTAAACCTAAATTGCCGTGACCGTGGGGCGGTGCATTAACCGATCAAGACATTAACCAATCATTATCTAGTTTTAATTATCTTTTTACAAGACAGAGATAACAAGTTAAAATTAATCTTTATACAATATTTTCAATCACTCCAGATAAACGCCGGTGTACTCAAAACCAGTCACGATAAACTTTAAACACTTGCGAAGTAATGTTTTGTTTATTATAAACTAACAAAGCTTTGAGCCAATACTGTCACGTTTGTCCATTTTTTTCCTGTGTTGGGGGTAATGGGAGGCTACACCATTATTCAATTCTCTTTATATGAGTTTTAACCATTTATTCAAAGTATTTATGTGTTTTAACCATTCATTCTAATTCTTTACGTGTGTTTATACCTGAATTAATCCGACCAATGACCACCTTTTCTCAGTAAGTAAACATTGTCTCACCAACGTGGTCCACACAGCTGATGGTCAACATGTTTTACTCCTTGTTATTTTAAACCTTCTACAGCTTTTCTATAAAATCTCTCTCTCTCTCTCTCTAGGTTAAAACACACACACACACACACACACACACACACACCCGACCACCGAAAGGGTCAAGACGTACCTGGCATCCTCTCCGGAGCAGCCAGGTCAACTAATAGGATGGCCCATACCAACTCCCTCCCTGAACCCTCCTCCCCACCGGAGTATCAACAAGTTCACGCCAAGTGCTATTTCATTTAGGAAAGGAATGGAACCAGTGTTAAACAGAGGTGAACAGTGCTTAAGTCAGTGAGAAAAACTCAACAGTAACACTCCCACCCAGGTTAACCTTCACACAGTGAGGTCCCAGGTACCCAGTGATAATGGCCCGTGAGACCCAACAACCAGCGATGTGTTAATCCGTCTACGATAGGAAGGCCTGGGACCACACCTCACTCATATAACACCGTCTGTGAGGAATTACTACACCACGTGAGGCCCCGCATAACACCATCTGTGAAGAATTACTACACCACGTGAAGCCCCTCATTACACCATCTGTGAGGGAATTACTACACCATGTGAGGCCCTCATAACACCATCTGTGAGGAATTACTACACCACGTGAGGCCCCGCATAACACCATCTGTGAGGAGTACTACACCGTGAGGCCCCTCATAACACCATCTGTGAGGAACTACTACACCACGTGAGGCCCCGCATAACACCATCTGTGGGGAATTACTACCACGTGAGGCCCCTCATAACACCATCTGTGAGGGAATTACTACACCACGTGAGGCCTCATAACACCATCTGTGGGGAATTACTACACCACGTGAGGCCCCTCATAACACCATCTGTGAGGAATTACTACACCACGTGAGGTCCTTCTAACACCATCTGGGAGGAGTTACTACACTACGTGTTGCTGTTCAACACCTACAATAATCTGTATGTTCACTGTATGTTCCTTTACCTTTCTCTAATGAAGGCTTTGTTAAACCACCAATGTATGTAATAAGTCATTTATGTCCAATGTATATTTTCAGCCTTCGGGCTGCAGAACTTTCAATAAACCGTTAATTATTATTATTATTATTATTACACACACACACACACACACAAAAGAATACAAGTAAAATACACAAATAAAAAACTAACCCAAAACAACAACAAAAATATGGGCCACCAGAACACCAATAATACAAACCGGTTATAATACAGTAACATACAGCAATATGACCCAGTGTAACGAGGGCAACAGAGAGAATTACAGTGGTATACAAGCAATATAGCCTGTAGGACCCAATGTAACGATACATCAAAATTACAGTGTTACAGGCAATAAGGTGATCTGGCATACCTACCAACACCTCCAGCACCACACCGCACTAACCAGCGCACACACACACACACACACACACACACACACACACACACACACACACACACACACACACATTATTATCACGCATTACTAAACAATTGGGCCATTTAAACAAGGCCTCTTGTTCCTCCCTGACGACGCAAATACCTTAGCTATGAGGTGTGAGGGGCGTGAGGAAGAAGGGGGTGGAGGAGTGATATGGGGGGTGGGAGGTGATAGAAGTGGTGGGAGGTGATGGGGGTGGGAGGTAATGGGGGGTGGGAGGAGATGGGAGGCGGGAGGAGATGGGGAGGGTGGGAGGAGATGGGGGTGGGAGGAGATGGGGGGTGGGAGGTGATGGGAGGGAAAGGGGAGATGGGGGAGTGGGAGGAGATGGGAGGGTGGGAGGAGATGGGAGGGAAGGGGGATGGGAGGAAGGGGAGGTGAGGGGGGTGGGAGGGAGGAGATGAGGGGTGGGAGGAGGTGAGGGGGTGGTGGGAGGAGGTGAGGGGGGTGGTAGGAGATGGGAGGGGAAGGAGGGAGGTGGAGAGAATGCAAGATTTCACTTGATCCATAAGCATATTTTCCTCTACTCTCTTTCTACCATCTCTCCTCTCTCTCTCTCTCTCTCTCTCTCTCTCTCTCTCTCCTCTCTCTCTCTCCTCTCTCCTCTCTCTCCTCTCTCTCCCTCTCTCCCTCTCCTCTCTCTCCCTCTCCCTCTCCTATCTATTTCCTCTACTTTCTATCCATCTACCTGCACCTCCCCCCCTTCACCTCACACATCACTCACTAATCAAATCACACGTTTTTACACCACCAAAGACACCAAAGGCAGCGAGGTCATGCAAGCAAGTGTCAATATATAACAGAACGATGGGTGATATTGGCACCACAACGAGAGACTGTCACGGTGTAGGAATGTGTTGTGTGTGTGTGTGTGTGTGTGTGTGTGTGTGTGTGTGTGTGTTGCTTCCCCTCTCCTCCCTCTCTCTCTCTCCTGCTCACGACCTCCTCCACCACCACTCTTCCCACCCAACATGGTGTCCTTACCAGGTCATGAACTCCCTCCCTCTCCACACACTTCCCCGTTAGCTAACACCAAGGTCACCAAGGCACGGCAGTCACCAGTCACCTTCCCTGCAGTAGACAAACACACAGTGCTCTCTCTCTCTCTCTCTCTCTCTCTCTCTCTCTCTCTCTCTCTCTCTCTCTCTCCTTGATTAAATTCCGTACAGTCACACTTCCCTCAGCTGTCTCGCCACTCCATTATTACAGTATCAACAAACTCAAAATCAGCACGTGGGGTTTCTTCATGGTGAAATTATCTCGTGGAATTAGTGTACAATACAATCTCTCTCTCTCTCTCACACACACACACACACACACACACACACACACACACACACACACACACACACACACTATCAGGTCGACACTTCACGCCCATGTGTGAAATGGAGACCCACCAACACGGCCCCCTGGGAACTGCTGTGGGTCGCCTTCACCGTCACAACATACTAAGACCAGCCAAACGCCGCGTTACAATGGATCCCCCCCGAACGACTATTAACCACCTATTAAGAGGCACTCACTACACTGGCCCTATTAACGCTATCTGATCTTCATAATGTCTCCAGCTACCAGTGACAACCGCTCCTGTCCACGTTGCAGCTGTCCCACACCACAGCTGCATTAGGCCTACAAGACCACCCCATCCTGTTGTAGTGACTGTAACCTGCATATTCACCACCACCATCCATCACCACCACTATCACCCACCACCACTATCACCACCAACCACCACTATCACCACCCACCACCATCCATCACCACCACTATCACCACCCACCACTACTATCACCCACCACCACTATCACCCACCACTACTATCACCACCCACCACTATCACCCACCACCACTATCACCACCCCTACACGACATGGTACTTGAACGAACCAGCTTCCACCCCACCTACGTACGGTACCACGCTTGGCCTTTTAAACAGACGAGACGCAACTATATACTGTAATATAATTTCCTGCTTCTGAACGATCCTTAATACCAATCAAAACACACACACACACACCTCAAAATCATAGACTTCATCAATTTTCAAAACACAAATTACATCCCCCCCCCTCCGCCTCCTGTACCCACCGCATCTCATATCAAAACATAATACTGTAACACTTTGCCATGTGAAATATCTCAACCCCTCTTGTATTATCGTAGGAACAGACGCAAATATTTATACAAAGATACAAGCATTTTTACCTGAGGACAAACATCTGGACGACATACAAGCACTAATACGGATCCACCACGATAAGTATGTACAATAATGTCAATGGAGAATTTAGCTCTGGTACGGATGTGAATCGATAATTTAGTAAACATGCATAATAAGTGTATGGTTTATTCTATTTATTTTTTATGTATGTCAATGAATGATAGAATAGTGATTGTGTAGCCTCAAGTGATGTAAAAAAAATATAGCGCACTGTATCTCAAAGGATGGTGGCGTTATTGTGTTTACATCTGATGGTGTAAAATTTAGTCATTGTAATAGGCCCCTGTCTCATCAACAGAACGTATTATATCAATGGGTCAATACATCTGATATTATATTCAGATTCACCACCCTGTAACTTTCCACTGTCTATGAGTAAGACATGATATGGACACGTGAGCGGGCAACTCACCCAAGAGGGCGAGACCCATAGCTCAGCATTTCTGTAAGCACGCACTGCGATGCCCTTAAGCTTCAGTAGCTCACCTCAACTCATATCGTAAGGACGTGACCTAACGTTTATTATACATAAACGCCGTCCCCTTCTCATTCACTCCTAGACAGTGAGACTTACGGTTGATATACACTCAGGAATTATACATACAACCTTTTATAATAAAACAAAGGAACTACTGTTTGGGTTTCGTTACTTAAAACCCAAATATAAATATATGTGAACGGACTGGTTAATTGGACAAGCAGCCGATTCATATAGGTGGCAAGCGGTGTACGGATTCTTCAAACTGGTAGTCGTATCATCCGTCTGTGTTTTGAGAAAAACTGAAAACACACAGAAGTGGCGCGTTACATAATCCGAGTGTTTAAAACTATATCCCGTATTGAGACGATATTTAGTGAGTGCTACTTATCTCTGTCACATACAAATACGTGCAGAATTCGTAATATACATATATTACAGCCTGTTGGTACATATCCAGATTGTGCCAGTCGAAGTAGACCCCACTCAGCATTTTCTAGTTACAGTGTTGCAGTGTTGAAGAAAGGTTTCATAACCTGGACTAACAATTGATATTTCACTAGCATCTGAACAGTATTGTTGTGTCGTCAGCGTGAATTACGAAGTTACGGTGTCATCATACAAGATCTCCATATATACGTGGACTGTGAAGACTTGGCACACGGCAGTTTCGCCAGCGACCCAGCAACGACCAGAGTGATAACCAATCATCGGCAGTTTTCTGATCGCCGGAGGAGGAACTCCCCTAGTTCAAGTGGACTGTCTCTCACCAAAGCAGAAGCGTCTTCTCGTTGCCAAGGAAACCAGGAGCAGCGTGCGCATCTTAGGAAGAGGCCCCGCCCACACTCCACCCACTCAACTAAGACCTCTTGAAGGATCACATTTTCTATACAGACGTACTACTCTGTATAAATAGGTATTTAAATTACATAATTCTACACACATGAACACGTTCGAGAGATATCTTCATACCGATAGGTTCGTTGGATAGGATTATTTCAATGATAAAGTGTCAAATGTAAAATTAATGTATTGAAATCCTATAATTTACAGTAGTTTGTAAGTGTCTGTCTTCTTATTGATAGTTTAATAATTAACTACAATTCATATTCATTTATCTTGTAAATGAGAGGCAAGTGATCTGCTTACTGTTAAGTATTCATTGACCCAAGGGGGCTAATAGATAATTTCTAAGTTTCCCATGTCTAATGTAGATGAAATCGAACGCCTAGCGCAACTGTTTGCTTATAACCAACTCGTCGATGATCAAGCCCAGACTGACATAGATTTTGAGTATGGAACACAGTTAAATGAGTCGGTAGGAAGTAGTGAGAAAGTAATTGACGAATCATTTGACGACTTAAACCGTCGTACCCTACGGTCTGGTAATCACTATAGTACCTCACCTAAGTATAGTAAAGCAGTTACCCCTGTTACAGGTGATAGTGTGTCTGTTGCTAAATCGGTAACAACCTTATTAACCCAGCCTTCTGTTAAGAGTAAGAATACTAACTTGCTTAATACTAACACTACAATGGCGTCATCTAACCCTCACACCAGTACTACCACCACACCTAAAGCTGATAATGTTATTAATATCATGCAGTGCGGCGACTATGTTCGAAATTTCACGGGACAAGATGATTATAGGGTCGCACATTTTATTCGTGCATGTGAAGATAGCATGCGCAATAGTCACATAACGACTGACGAAGAAAAGAAAGCATATGTACGTTCCCATATAACGCAGGGTTCCTATGCCGGCAGTCGTTTAAATGCGTTTGGTTTGCAAAGCCCTGACTATGAAAAGTTTAAGCGAACGTTAATTTGGATTTTTGGGGGTAGGTCACAGCTGGGCCAACTGCAATGGATCTTCAGATGGTTGGATCGCTGTATTCCAGGTATACGAAATGAAACGCCTGTTGACGCTGTTGACATTGCAGGCGAGGTTCGCCAGGACATGCAAGCGACCTTCCGGTCCTCAGGCTGGTACAACTCACGGGGTGATATGCCACCGGACAATGTGGAAACATTGATAGAACTCATAAGTTTTCTTCTTTCCGTCCGTGGTCCCTTATATAGCCGGGCACAGGAAGTACAGTATGAACCACCCTTGGATATGGTGGAATACGCAAACAAGCTCTGTCCCCAGGCTACGGGCCCCTTACTGGCGCAGCCCTCAGTGACGTCACCACAACCCCAGCCGTCTCAGATGCCACAGATGCCTCACTCCCAGACTCCTTATGCGACACACTTAGCTCCGATTGCTCCTCCCCGCCTAACATATAAACAGAAAACATCGTTACGATGCGCACATTGTAATAAACGTGGCCACGTAATGGAAGATTGTTTTCAGCTCCGAGGTAATAGTGCAAATAAAGCCACACCCGGTGCAAAGCCATTCTCAAGGTCAAACAGTGAGGGAGCCAAAGCAGCACCTCCTCCTACCCAGAAAGCGCGCAAATGGTGCGCTCTTCACAAATCGACATCTCATAGTTCACATGAGTGCGATGTGCTAATAAAGGCTAGGGGAGTGGACCTAAGTGAAACGGAGGTGTCGTATAGGCGCAAGCAGAAACGTCCCCAGGACAAGTCGTCGGGGGAAGACCAGCGCACACCACACAAGGAGAGGGATAGATAGGGTAATTCCCGCCCCTCCTCACAGCACTTCTATAGCGGCCTCGTTAGTAGCGGCGCTTAGCAAAGTGGAAGTGTTGTCAGTGCCGGTGAGAGTGGATGATACCAGATTGGCTCTTGATATACACACAGGTGCATGCGCTAATGTATTGGCCTTGACATCATATCACGAGTTACAACGTAAATTCCCTCACCGCAACTTCAAATGGAGGCCTAGTAACGCTGAGCTCGAAGGAGTTTCAGGTACTCAGCTGAGCATCAAAGGAATGGTGACGTTACCACTCAGATTCTCAAGACGTGGTTCTCCCTTCTACGCGGACTTCTATATAGTCCAGCAGTTTAATTTGCCAGCCGACGGGTTACTTGGTCTACCAACTCTTCGAAAGAACATGATACATGTTCTTCCACGTAATAATAGTGTTACGTATAAAGGTGTTTCCTACACAGCAATGAGTCATTCTGAACCTATGCTTACAGCAAGGACGAAAGTGTTGTCTACCAATCCTATTAAGAGCAATGCGGATCGTGCGTCAGTGATACCTCTTGACCTCAACCACACACTTTCCCAGTGTGATTACAGCAGCAAGAGTTGGACGATCGTACCAGCCGTGTTGAAGAGTACTCTCCATTACCAAAATGAGGAAATCACCAAAGCAACTCTCGAACTACCCAACGTGTACACGGGCACAGATGTTGTGTGTCTCCCGGAAACATGCAAGGTAAAAGGGCTGTCATGTGAATCTACCCTGAGCACTATACGCCCTGGTGGTTTGACCGACGTACTGATTCTAAATCGCACAGGCGTTCAGTGAATCTTAAAGAAAGGATGTTATTTGTGTGATTTTCTAGTATATCACAACAATGTCGAAGTGCAGCCTACTAAATTCCCAATTCGAGGTATTGTTGCGAAATGCCAACAGACTCGACTGGCCAGGATAGATCAAATAGCACCACATGTAGGTGATCGATCATCCCCAGGGCAAGACACGCCTTTTAGAGCTGCTTGCCGACTATAGACATATAGTAGCCTTGCCAGGGGAAACGCTAGGTCAGATAGATTTAACATCCCATCATATAGCGTTAAAGGAGAGAACCAACCCTATTTACGTACCAGCTTATAGACTACCTCATAGCCAGCGCGCTGTAGTGCAAAATATGGTACAGGGTATGTTAGATGAGAATGTTATTAGACACTCAAAATCCCCCTTTAATAGCCCATTATTCCTCGTCCCGAAAAAGGATGGTGGATGGCGCCCTGTTATAGATTTCAGGCTCGTCAATGATCAAGCGATACCTGATAGGTACCCAATGCCTATCTTGAGCGACATATTGCAATCCTTAGGCAAGGATAATGCAGTATTTAGCAACTTAGATTTGCTTAGTGGGTATTGGCAGATACCACTCGATGAGAAATCACGAGAAATCACGGCATTTAGCACGCCTCTAGGCCACTTTGAGTTTCTACGGATGCCATTTGGTCTCAGAAATGCCCCACTAACATTTCAAAGAATGATCAACACCCTGTTTGCCGGACTAATTGGTAACACAGTCTGCGCTTATTTGGATGATCTAATAGTAGTCAGTAAGGACGTCGATTCTCATCTGATTAAACTGCGTGAAATTTTGGCCAAACTTTCCACAGCAGGACTCAAAATAAAACTCTCGAAGTGCGAATTTTTTAAAATCCAGAATCCATTTCCTTGGTCATGTAGTCGACGGTGAGGGCATACACACAGTTAATGATAAAGTCAAAGCTGTATCTCAGTTCCCGCGTCCTACCTCAAATGATCATGTGCGTAGCCTTCTCGGATTATCTGGTTATTATCGTTCCTTTATCAAGGACTATGCAACATTAGCATCGCCCCTAACGAGGTTGCTCAAAAAAGATGCAGTGTTCAAATGGGATGCTGAACACGAGGAAAGTTTTACGGCATTGAAGACAGCGCTAACCAATGCCCCGGTTCTAGCATTCCCAGACTACACTTAACCTTTCACTCTCTGTACTGACGCTTCCGGAATTGGAGTCGGAGCAGTGCTCATGCAAGAGGACACGCGTGGGAAGTTTAGAGTGATAGCATTTGCAAGTCGCAAACTAATCGATGCTGAAACACGTTATTCGGTGACGCATTTAGAAACGTTAGCCGTTGTGTGGGCACTTAAGAAGTTCAAAGACATTATCTTTGGCTACAAGATAACTGTTTTTACTGATCATGCGGCAGTCACCGAACTGTTCCATAGCAGAAACTTATCAGGCAGATTAGCACGCTGGTATCTGACAATTCAAGAGTTTGACCCCGAATTTAGGTATTTACCTGGGAGGGCGAATGTTGTCGCCGACGCTCTGTCAAGAAATATAGCACCAGTTATGCCTGTATCAACATTCACTCTTTCGCAACTGGAAGATGAGCAACGACGCGACCCATATTGGTCAGCTGTTATTTTCGCTCTCGAATCGGGCGAGGATGTTAAACTCCCCAAGTTATTTCTTCCCTTAAGTCAGTTTGAATTACGACATAACATACTCAATAGGACGAGAAAATCTCCTGAGGGTAATGTGTCTCAAATAGTCGTACCTGACACGTTGCGCAAAGCAGTAATGACATTGTTCCACGATGTCCCAAAAGCAGGTCACCAAGGTCGTGATAAATGCTTAGCGGATTTACGAAAGAAGTATTTCTGGAACACTATGAAGAAAGACATAGAATTACACATAGCTAATTGTTTGGCATGTGCTCAACATAAAGGACCAACAGGATCACCTGCCCCGATTCTACAATATCCTACACCAGACCGTCCGTTTGACACAGTCGCTGTTGACTTGTTACAACTCCCAATGAGTCATCAGGGATCAGGATACGTCTTAGTGTGTGTGGATCATTTTTCCAGGTTCGTGGTCTTGGTCCCACTAAAAAGCAAAACGGCCGAAGCAGTAGCCTATGCATTAGTGATGAACCTTATATGTCCATATACTACGCCTAAAGTTCTACTCTCTGACAATGGAACAGAGTTCAAGAATCAGCTAGTAGCGCATATATGTGCACAATATGGCATTAAACAAACTTTTGTGACAGCTTATCATCCACAGGCTAATGGCCTTGTTGAAAGAACCAATCGTAAAATCCTAGAAATACTGCGTCCAATTGTCAGTGGTTTTCAATACGCATGGGAGGATTGGTTACCGCAGGTTGCAGCGTCTATTAATGGGTCAGTTAATAGCTCTACGGGCAAAACACCCTACTACATTGTCTATGGTACAGATAAACGTCTGCCTTGCGACATGCTTACAGATGCGCCATACCCGGTTTAAATACGGATGATTTCGCGGTAAAACAAATTCATGTCTTTACAGATATTCATAACCAAGTACGATCACATCTAGCGGCGTCACGCGCCGAAATGATCATCAAACAACATAAACATGCTAAACCTGTCGCACTAAACGTTGGGGACGCTGTTATGTTAAGAGAACCTGAAAGGAACTCCAAACTTTTGGCGAAATTTTCTGGTCCATTCCGCATAATCTCAAAAGAAGCAGGCAACAAATTCAAAATATGGAAGCCTAACGCACAGATCGCAGATGTCGTGCACGCGGATCGTCTGAAGAAGACCCAGATAAATGTCTTACCTCCAGTTGATGATGACGTGATTGATACATCCTTACAGACTGTTCAGAAGCAAAATGTCCCAAATGACTATTGTATGAAACTACGTTCTGCGAGTAGAAGTTAACTCGTACTTTCGCGTCAGATGGAAAACGTCGACGGCCAACTACAATCAGCATTGGACTTTCTTCATGGTCTCAGCACAGCTTCGATGAATTCGACAATAGTTTCATGAACGTTGTCGTTCAGGCTGTATCTCAACAGAATCGCGTTATTTCTCAAACCTTTCACGCGATTACTGCTCTAGAATCAAAGGTTAATGCAATCATAGTGGAGTCTAACCAAGTTTCGAGGATTGTTACTAGGTTAAGGAAAGCAATCCCGACGTTAGAATGGCTCCTTTACTTCACAGAATATTTGCATGCTGCGGAAATTTCAGTTCATAAAATTGTAACCTCTAAAAATGAACTAATAGACAGCATTGTAGATGCCGGGATAGGACGTGTGGACGCAAAGCTTGTGCCTGTGCAAACGCTTCTTGAAGCTTTAAAAATAGCCAAGTTGCAGTATCATTTAACTCCTATTTTCAATGACAATGAGGTTCACTATTATTACCCGCTGTTGGAGTCAACCCTCACGCACAATGCAATTCTGATCCACATTCCTATAAGAGGGCAACATGAGTTTAATGCATGGCATTTAGAACCCTTCCCCTGGTTTGTGAACGATACACTGTATACCCTAGATAGGCCTAAAGAACTTTTCTTAGTAGATGAAGAAAATTCAGTTATCAATAGAGGATTCTGGGGTACTGTCACTTGATTGTAAAGTCGTCTTATCTACCTTTACGTATGTCCAGCCTACATGTTTGCATTTATTCCTGCTGCAGAGGGAATATGTGAATTGGCAGTCCTTACAACCAAATATGCGCTGGCGTTGGCGCAATGCAGTTATAGGCCGGATTAATCTAAGACTGTGTTCCGTCACCTTCACAATGTGCAGTATTTGTTCTTTTCAAATCTCACTACTGTAATTTTTAAAATACCAAAATGGTGTTAAGCAGCTAGTTGTGAAAGGGGCATTACAAGGCTCCGGATTACTGTGAAATCACTTGTAGTACATTCACCGGACCTTTGCCTACTCATCCAGCATTTTCGCGTTAAATCGAAAACTCAAGTCTGCTTTAATTCAACTTCCTGTAATGAATTTCACTATCAAGGATATTCAAATAGTATCAGAGAAATTAAAAGTTTTAGCTTTCTTGAACGAGACACATTTTGCTCATTTGAATAATAACTTGCCATTTTACCTGTCACGGGAATTTGCACTACCAAGTCTTACGATTCCCTCTATTCTGTTAATTCTGGCAATAATGTTCCTGTTCTGTTATTACCAGGCAGTATCATCCAAATTCAACATTGTTCATAACATACTAACCCGTACGACACAAAAGTCTAGGTCCCCTGTAGTAGAGAATACCCCTACAGTAATATCCCCAGCTTAGTGTCTACATATCTGTTTATAACATGGTTAGGGTTGTCTAGGATGTACTGTACTCTGTGAGTTATTTAGGCCTTACGGAGCTCGGCTGGTAGGTGACCGAGCGATGTAATAGGCCCCTGTCTCATCAACAGAACGTATTATATAAATGGGTCAATACATCTGATATTATATTCAGATTCACCACCCTGTAACTTTCCACTGTCTATGAGTAAGACATGATATGGACACGTGAGCGGGCAACTCACCCAAGAGGGCGAGACCCATAGCTCAGCATTTCTGTAAGCACGCACTGCGATGCCCTTAAGCTTCAGTAGCTCACCTCAACTTATATCGTAAGGACGTGACCTAACGTTTATAATACATAAACGCCGTCCCCTTCTCATTCACTCCTAGACAGTGAGACTTACGGTTGATCTACACCCAGGAATTATATATACAACCTTTTATAATAAAACAAAGGAACTACTGTTTGGGTTTCGTTACTTAAAACCCAAATATAAATATATGTGAACGGACTGGTTAATTGGACAAGCAGCCGATTCATCATGGAAGATTTCAACCAAGACAATACTGTATGTGGTGTTGAGAAGGCAAGTCTTACTTGCCATCTGCCATCACCACACCTGCCATCTGCCATCATCACACCTGGAGGCAACACTTGAATACGGTTTACACCTTACACATGTGAACTCCTTGTAAACAGGAGTCAGGCGACATAAAAACATACGGCAGTAAACAAGTTTCTTGGTGTAAACAATCTCGAAAACAGTAAACAAAGTATTTTCAGGAGGGTAAACAACACTAATACGGTAGGAAAGGTAGAGGGAAGGTGAGGTAGGGACAATAACAAGTGAGGGTGTGTTATTTTGCTGTGTTACCTCCGTCAGCGCCACCACCAGGAAGTGTTGGTTAGTTTCGAGGTTGCTCTGAGGCTGGTGGGAGGCCTCGCTTACGATAATGGACGTCTCTCTCTCTCTCTCTCTCTCTCTCTCTCTCTCTCTCTCTAAGCCATCTGTCAACATTCCACACACACAAGGTCTTGAACCGGTCGTACGGCTTCATCCGGCGAGACCAGTCTCTTCTTCATTCACAACTGATAGCCCAGGAGATCGCAACAATAGCCCGGGAGATTGCAACGATAGCCCAAGAAAGACGCACTGGCCGCCCCATCACCAGAAGGTGCCCGGCAGCTGACTTGGGCATGACGTCACCGATGTAAACAAACATTCCAGAGGTGGTTGGACTGGCCGTAGCTACAGGGGTCACGAAGCACAACTCCCTTACCACCACCACTAACAACACTACCACACACACACACAGATTCGGAAAAGCTCATAAGGACTTTTTTATCGCACATAAGGATTTTATTAAACACGGTAAAATAAAAAAATAAAAATCCAGCTTAAATATCACTTTTAGTATAATGAAAACTCTCGAGCCAAATTTCATGTCTCTCCCCCCCCCCCCCTACCTTCTCAGTCCTAAGTGGCCTACATTTTGTTAGGTTAGGTTACTTTGGTTAGGTTAGGTTACTTTGGTTAGGTTACTTTGGTTAGGTTAGGTTACTTTGGTTAGGTTAGGATACTTTGGTTAGGTTAGGATACTTTGGTTAGGTTAGGTTACTTTGGTTAGGTTAGGTTACTTTGGTTAGGTTACTTTGGTTAGGTTAGGTTACTTTGGTTAGGTTAGGATACTTTGGTTAGGTTAGGATACTTTGGTTAGGTTAGGATACTTTGGTTAGGTTACTCTGGTTAGGTTAGGTTAACATTCCCGTTATTAAGTGCTGACAATCTCTGATGCCACGGAAGCTTTTTCGGTGTAATGACTGACGCTGGTGTTCCCGTTAGTTGCTGGTCTTCCTATGCTGTTGGCGAGAGGTGCTACATTACGTGTTAACAATACAGCCTCCCAAGGACACACACACACACACAACCCTCCCCAACTAGTCCCCGCCCCTCCCTCACGCTGCTCCTCCTCCTGCAAACGTCGGCATTTATACGTGGTTAAGTTAAGGATTTCGCCAAGGTTCACCCGCCTCCCGAAATAACCAATACAAAACACAAACAAAAAATATATCCCACCTTTCCAAAAAAAAAATCACACACACACACATTACAGCTTTACGGAAATGTAAGATACAGCCACCACTGACCACCTTGACCGAAAATTACAAGACCAAAAAAAAAACAACAACACCCGCTTGTTGCTCTCACTGACCCTGACCTAAAAGAGGGTCAACCATTGCCCTTTGTACAGTACACAGACACTCCCGGCGGGTCCTGTATACTAAACCAATGACGCTACCCCCCGAAATAACCTAGATTAAATAACACTCTTAAACCTTTGACGACGATGGTTTAACCCTTTGAGGAAAATTTTTTTTTAACCCTTTAAGGAAGATGGTTTAACCCTTTGAGAACGATGGATTTACCCTTTAACGACAACGCTATACATTACGAGGTTCTTAATGTGTATTCTTCCTACGAGCAGCATTCAGAATCATTACCCTTCACAAGTGACTGAAAAATCATCAATATGGTATTATTATTTATTTTCTTTACCTCAACAGTGAATGTCTTAACTTCCGGGTGCCCACAATCACGACCCCACCCACCCCACCCCACCTACCCCACCCCACCCCACCAGCCCAACCCCTATGACCCCGCTTGAGACTAACGGAGCTTCTTGCAATTGGCCCTTAATGCAGTGACAACACGGCTTACACCTCTCTAACACTTCCCCTAAATGGTAACGTGTTTATGGTAGGTCCTGTTATTATTTGGTCTGGTGCTGTGTTTCGTAAATAATAATGATGGTGGTGGTCCGAACAACTTAATTTTTTGGGGTCACGTTTGTTTTCAGATGGTGAAGTTGTTGTTTATGTGTCATGGAGATCTCTCTCTCTCTCTCTCTTCTAAACCGGCTCCCCTTTCCACTTCTTCATCCACTAGTCAACACAGGTGCACGAGTACTAAGTTTAGCTTTTTTTTTAGAAATACCTGACACAAATACACACACAACATTCTTTACACGCATGCACTCTCTCTCTAACACGCACACTTTCTTAACACGCACGCTCTCTCTCTTAACACGCATGCACTTTCTCTTAACACGCACACTCTCTTAACACGCACGCTCTCTTAACACGCACGCACTCTGTCAACACTTCACACAAGTACGGCCAAAGCCAAAAAGGCGAACCACCATCCCCGAAACAACAGGTAGGAACAAAGACAAGGAAAACAAAATAACTAAATGATAAAACAGTAATAATAATAAACAGGACAAAAATAATAAGAGGAATACAATGAAGAATAAAAGGCATATAATGAAGAGTAAGGCATACGATATTTAATAAGAGGCTAATTAATACGAGGCATACGATAATTAATAAAAGGCATAAAATAATACTTAAGAGGCATACGAAATAAATAAGTAATTGACAATGGGAGGGAAAAAATTAACCCGAAACAAAATAAAAAATAAAACTCCCGCAGGACAAACAAATGACACCTCACTTATGAAACAATACACTGTACACGTGACCCGCCAAAATAACACACACACACACACACACACACACACACACACACACACACACACACACACACACACACACACACACACGTAACAACATATACATTATTTCAACATATGAGATAATACAAACAAAAACTAACATTGCAAATACACAAGAAATGTCAAGACACTACAAAAAAAAAATACAATAAACAAGTCTTTCAACGCAGGAAGACACGTGAGAAAGCGCGCCAAAATCCTCGTCAGCTGGGTAGGCACGTGATCCCGATCAGCTGAGCTATGTAAACAGACTCCTGCGGTTGGTGAGCGGGTTCCGACTACATGCTTGCTCTCTGTTTCAACCACATTCAACTCGAGTAACCTGGGACTTTCAAGTGCGCATTGTAGGAATATTAAGTTAAAAGTGATGTAGTGAGATAAAACAATGGAATTAGTTTTACGTCAGCCATGTTTCCTGCAAGTACGTCTTACACACTTGTCACTATCAGCACCGACAGACTTTGAACACAACAAACAAGATCTATCTGACCTTATCACTGTCCCCCATACATACAGACAAGACATGACATTACGAGTTTCATCAACAGTACCAAAGGGAAGAGTTACGGGGGCGTCAGACTGAGGAACGGTAGAGCCGAGACCCCCTTTACCTCTCACCAGACCACCAACACTTGTAGGTCATGGGAGGGGGTGGTAGTGGGAGGGGGTGGTAGTGGGAGGGGGTGGTGGTGGGAGGGGGTGGTGGTGGGAGGGGGTGGGGAGGTGGGTGGTGGGAGGGGGGTGGTGGTGGAGGTGTGGGAGGGGTGGTGTGGTGGTGGAGGTGGTAGTCTCAGTTATAATCCCAGGTTACTGCTGTTATGCCTGGTAAGTGACGGCAGTGTGTGAAGGTGTGTGTGTGTGTTTCAATACTCACTGAACCTAACCCAACTAGACTAATCTATTATCCCAGGCTAGAAGAGAGTTCCCACCACCACCAGCCAGCGCACCACCCAAGTTTATGCAAGGAGGGAAGTTACGAACCCAATCCTCCTCTACTCGGTCGGGATTCGAACCCACGGGGACCATTGGTGTGAGAGGAGAGTATTCTACTAACTGAACCACGGGGAGGGATTAATATTACCAGAGAGAGATGATAAATATATTAGTGTTGAATGTGTACTAAACAATCATCATGCCAGTGTTGATGTGTGGAGCAGAGGGAGGAGAAGGAGGGGGAGGAGGAAGAGGAGGAGGAGGAGGAGAAGGAGAAGGAAGAGGAGGAGGAAGAGAAGGAAGGAAGAAGAGGAGGAGGAAGAGGATGAGAAGGAAGAAGAGGAGGAGGAGGAAGAAGAGGAGGAGGAGGAAGAAGAGGAGGAGGAGAAGGAAGAAGAGGAGGAGGAGGAGGAGGAAGAGAAGAAGGAGGAAGAGGAGGAAGAGAAGAAGGAAGATGAAAAGGAAGATGAGGAGAAGGAAGAAGAGGAGAAGGAAGAAGAGGAAAAGGAAGAAGAGGAAAAGGAAGATGAGGAGGAGAAGGAAGAAGAGGAGGAAGAGGAGAAAATGCAGGCGATAACTCAAACCAGGACGTTGTGACATCCTGGCCAAGTCACCCGGACACACACACACACACACACACACACACACACACTTGGTTGGATCTTACACACAAACACTCGCACTTCCATATTATAACATACTTCAACCTAACCTAACCCAGACCGCCAGCGTGGGAGACAAAGAGCATTGACCCCTGACCACCCAACCCCACAACAACAAACAATAACAAACAACAACAAACAATAACAAACAACAAACAACAACAAACAATAACAAACAACAAACAATAACAAACAATAACAAACAATAACAAACAACAAACAACAACAAACAATAACAAACAATAACAAACAACAACAAACAATAACAAACAACAACAACCACCAACAAACACCAACAAACAAACAATAAACAATAACAAACAACAACCACCAACAAACAATAACAAACAACAAACAACAACAAACAATAACAAACAAACAATAACAAACAACCACCAACAAACACCAACAAACAAACAATAACAAACAACCACCAACAAACACCAACAAACAAACAATAACAAACAACAACCACCAACAAACACCAACAAACAAACAATAACAAACAACAACAAACAATAACAAACAATAACAAACAACAACAAACAATAACAAACAACAACAAACAATAACAAACAACAACAAACAATAACAAACAAACAACAACAAACAATAACAAACAACAAACAACAACAAACAACAACAACAACAACAACAACCACCAACAAACACCAGGGCTCTTCCATCATCAACGACAAAGAGACCACACCAAGAACTGTCGACCAAATAGCGTAAAAAAAAAAGATTTAAATACGTCATTGTATAAAAAAAAAACCATATTTATATAATAATTATTTAGTAAAGCCGTGAGACAGGATGGAAGAGAAAGACAGATGTGGTTTATCAGAGAACTCGCTTTGTGTCAGGTGGCGTTGTGCTGTGCTTGTCTAATCACCTGCCACGCACGCACACACACACGCACACACACACACACATAAATACATACATACTGTACATACACACACGCTGATCCAGGAGAGGTACACATATGTCGCAGTTGGCAGTCGATTGCTGAGGGGTCGACAACCTGCCTACTTTATCTACCGTGTGTGTGTGTGTAATTGACTAGTGACCCTTTAGTTTAGCGTCAACACCCACTGGTACGCCGTCATTAATCAATCATCATCACTGTCACCATCAGTCATTATCACCACCACCACCATTCTCTCCCCTAATTCAACCTTACAAAATTTACACCATCAGTTTCATCTTCACTATCACCACCACACTATAACCACCATTACTTCACAATCTTATGATCATTATTGCACTAGACTCATTCACTATTAACATCGCTACCACTAGTAATTTTTATCGTTTCCAACCACCCCTGACACCACTACACGTAAGAGCGTCCGTACAACTGCCTCTCTCTCTCTCTCTCTCTCTCTCTCTCTCCACACACACACACACACCTTGCAAATCCAAATGGGCGCAATGAAACTAGGAGACCTGACCTGAAATTTACTTAACCTGGAAAACGACTTGGGGAGGGGAGAAGGGGGAGGAGAGGGGGAGGGGAGAGAGGGGAAGGGGAGAGAGGGGAGGAGAGAGGGGAGAGAGGGGAGGGACAGAGGGGGAGGGAGGGGAGGGAGAGAGAGGGGAGGAGAGAGGGGAGAGGAGAGAGAGGGGGGAGAGGAGAAAGGGGAGAGGAGAAAGAGGGGAGAGAAAGAGGGGAGAGGGAGAGGAGAGGGGAGAGGGGAGAGGAGAGGAGAGGGGGGAGAGGAGAGAGGGGAGAGGAGAGAGAGGGGGAGGGAGAGAGGGAGGGGAGGGAGAGAGGGGAGGGGAGGGAGAGAGGAGGGGGAGAGAGAGGAGGGAGGGAGAGAGAGGGAGGGAGGGGAGAAATTGAGGGGGAGGGGAAACTGAGGAGGGGAGGGGAGGCATTGTTTCCCCAAACTCCCCCTGAGGTTGTGTCTTGCGGCCAAGCTTCCTGGGTGAGTGACTGACTGACCGACCCCGCCCCGCCCAGCAGACAGACCCCAGGCCATCCAGACCATTATAGTTCAAGTTGGTCAGGAAACATTTGGAGAAAACTTGTGCTTGTGAGACCTCACTTCGATTACGTGGTTCAGTTCTGGTCACCGTACTACAGAATGGATATAGAATCCCTAGAAATAATTCAGAGGAGAATGACAAGACTAATCCCGGGCATGCGGAACCTTGAGTACAGAGACAGGTTAAAGCATCTTAATTAGCACTCCCACGAGAGGCGTAGAGTGAGGGGCGACCTGATAGAGGTGTATAAATGTAAGTCAGGGTTAAACAAAGGTGATAATTATAACAGAGGTACTCAAACTATACAACCAAGAGAAAAACCGTAGCAATGGTTTTAAATTAGCCAATTTTAGATTTAGGCGCGAAACAGGTAAACACTACACTGGTTTGGAAATAGAGTAGTGGATGAGTGGAACAAGTTACCAAACATCATCATTAAATAGAACACGATGGATAGCTTTAAATATAGGTTGGACGGATATATGAGCAATAGGGGTTGGGCGTAAACGGGACTGTCCAGTATGGACCAATAAGCCCGCTGCAGTTTCCTCCATTCTTATCGTTGTTTCCTCATGTTTACAGATATCAAGTTAAAAGGTATGCGTGTACGATAGCCCTTTACGACTTCTCAATGAACGAGTATTACATAGTGTACTCAGTAGTCTACCTATCCTCCCCCCCTCCCCATGTGTAAGGCAATTATGACATACCTCTCGTGTCTACCTCCCCACGTCTCGGGATCTGAGTTAAAAGATCGTGTCACTATACAGTATATATATATATATACATATATATGAATGAGAGAGAGAGAGAGAAAGAGAGAGAAAGAGAGAGAGAGAGAGAGAGAGAGAGAGAGAGAGAGAGAGAGAGAGAGAGAGAGACTCGTTAAAGAATGCGGAAGGTTCTTTATATCAGGCAGGTGGGTGTGGCTTAAATGTGGATGGATGGATGGGTGTGTGAGGCTTAATTTTTGTGTGGGTGGGTATGGCTTGATGTTGGTGTAATGGTGTGACTTTGTTGTGTGGGTTGGTGTTTATTGATGTGTGGGTATGGGTCAGTGTGGGTTCTTATTGATGCGAGTGGGCCGACGAGCGATTGGATGTGTACACTTGCGTCATCCAGCGTTGTGCCTGTGGCGTGGAAACTCAGGGTAACTGTGTGTGTGTGTGAGGTACTCACGCTATTCGGTCGACAGCAGCCTCGTCGTCGTCAGTGTGTCTGGGTGGGGGCAGGTTAGCAGCTTCCCGACGGCGGTACCGCAGCACCACCACGTGTGACGCTACCGACAACAGCAGCAGCAGCACCAGGAACAGCTGTAACAACAACAACAAACACATCGTTAACAGCTGTAATAACAAGCACGCCGGTAACAGCACATATCAAACAATCAAACAAATAACAAACAAAAATAAACACATCTAACACACACACATCCCCTAACACCGAGCCACCGCCAGAACACACAAAAGGCCTCGGGGCAAGAAAGAAAGAAACCACAAATAAAAAAAAACCCAACACTTGCCAAGGGGTAAAGTTGCTTCCTGCTCTGTCCACACACACACACACACACTTCCTTACCCCATCACCATCATCACCACCATCACCATCATCACCATCACGCAGGAGAGAAAGTCAGATATCGTAATTACCCCACTATCTAAACATCATCATTATCTCTCATCATCAGAATAAACAATACGAAAGAAAAATGGCCAATTGCAAGAACAGTCATTGGGTGTACGACGCCATTTACGATGACCTTCTTGCCCTGGTCTTTTTTCAGCAATATCGCCTTTAACACGTGGACTTCTGCACTTTTCGAAGCTTTGGAAGATTCTCGAAACAAGTTTCCTTGTGGGAATTATTAGCCAGTGCTGTACTCAAAATAACGAAACTTCGAGATCTCTCCAGAGCTTCAAAAGGGTGGTATAACTGAAACAAGATCAGGGCAAGGTCATCGTAAATGGCGTCGTACACCCAACGACTGTTCTTGCAATTGGCCCAAAGTGGGAACAAAAATATAGTGTTGAGGATCGAAGGTGTCGTTTATATTACGGCGACGAGACATTGTTTACATCCTAGGAATTAAAGAGCCCAGGACAAAACGCCACACCACCACCACCACAAAACTATGGCCAAAACTAATGGGGAATACCAACCAGGCTAGTAATAGGAGGAAGGGGACGCAAATCGATGACACATATTGACGCTGGTGTCTCTCTACCAGCCATACTGCTATACTTGCTGGTAGACTGACCCATGGGTGAGATACAGGGTTGTCGCGCGAGAGGGCTAGTTTATTGGACACACACACCCCCCTTGTACCCTGTGGAAAGCGAAGCGCAAAAGCATTTACAGCGGCCAACAGGGAAAGCATGTGGAGTTCATGCTTGCCGTCTTGATACATGCAATTTAGGAAGCAAGTGCCTGAAGGGCCATGGATTATGTCGGCAAGTGGAGGTGGAGGGGGCGGGGGGAGATTCCTTACACAATCTGGTTATGGTGTGTGTGTAGTGCGTCGAGGTAGGAGGTCAGGCCATAATCCCCTCAAGTCAATCAAGCCAGAGTCCCTCCCGTATATTATATTTCCCCTACACAACGTAAACAAACATCAGCTGATCCTCAAGTAATAACAACGCCAGAGTGCCAGTTGTATCATGACCGACGTGAATCAGTGAAATACTTCCTCGACTTCTTCAGTTAGCGACAGGAGCCTTCGGGAATCCAAATGTGTGTCGTCAGTATCTACAGGTGGTGATGGGAAAGGGGGTGTAGAAGGGGGTTTAACGTAGAAACTTTGAGGATCCATTTATTTATCGTAGCTATTATGTAATGAGTCAGTCAGTCAGTCAGATGAGTCCTCGACATTAATAGTTTAGGGCAAAAATTAACAGGAACCAGTGAGTCAGTCAGAGTCCTCAACATCACCAGTCACTATCAATCTGAGTGTCACATCCCAGGGTGAGTCAGGAAGATGTGCTCAGCTCTCAACACCTCCAGTTAAGAGAGAGTATATCTGAATTTTTCCGTGTAATATTTTAGAGCATGAGCCCAGGATTTTTTAACCCAATTCCACCGTACCGTTGTTGTTTGTTTGTGTGTGTGTGTGTGTGTGTGAAAAATGTACCCCCAAAAGAGAGAGGACAGAACATTATTTTTCTCCCTCCCTCCCTCCCCTCCCCTATCCCTTTCTCTCTCCCTCCCCTCCCTCTTTCTTTTTTGAGAGATTTTCCTTTTGTCTGGTGCTTCAGCTGCCCCCCCCTCTCTCTCTCTCACATACACACCAAAGGCCATCTTGACCCCCCCACCCCACCCCCCCTTGCAGGCCCCCTCATTGTTGACTCGTCCACTTAAAACACATCAAAAAAAAATAATAATCTCAAGTTGAATCCCCTAAGAGTCTTGGTATATACTTACTTAACAACTATATGCCTTTATATACAGTATATACACCCGTCTATATTTTTAAGTACATACAGTAATCATAAGTAGAAGCCTGGGTAATATAGTATATAGTCAATCATCATCGTCTGTGTAGAAATCAAAACAAAACGAACCTGTAACCTCCCTCAAACTGATTTCACACACACACACACACACACACACGAGTCCAACATTACAGGATCGTGACGTGACATACAAGTAGAGGCTCCAGTCGGATGTCGCATTATGCTTGTTGGAGGGAAACAGAGAGACAGAGGCGGGTAACATAGCCTGAACATAGGTAGGGTCAGTGGTGGCTTAACTCGGTAAACAAAGGGAAGTGAGGGAGGGGGGGGGAAGGGGAGGGGGGGGCAGGAGGGGGAGGGGGTGAGGAGGACACTTTGGCCATCTCATGTTAACCCGTATTCTGAGGGTGAGGGGTAGGGGAGGTGGAGGGGGTAGGGAGGGTGAGAGGAAGGAAAGAAAAGAGAGAGGGGAGGGGAAGGAAGAGGAAGGAAGAGGAGAGGTGGAAATAAGGGGGAAGAGAAAGAAATGAAAGGATGGGGGAAGGAAAGGGTAGAAGGAAAGGTGGGGGAGGAGTAAAAGACGCGGGCACATCCTATCACGTGTTCTTTCCTGTAGACGTGGACACACACACAAGCAGTACCCCTACCACCACCACCACAACCACCATCACCACAACCACCATCACCACAAACACCATCACCACCTTTCTGATCTTAATTTGTTCTTACTATTTTTCATGACTGACATTTAACATAAGCTCAAGGAAATTACCACACCACCACCATGACCACACCGTGTAAAAGGCCACACAAAAATCAAAATAAACACAAAAAAACAAAAACAATACAAGAAAAATCACAACAAATAATAAAAACAAAAAATAAAAACGAGAACAAAATTAAAAAAAAAAAACAAAAAAAAAAATAAAATAAACAATGTCTTTGCCCCCTCTTAAGTCTTGCCTACACAACGAGGTAAACAAAGTCGGGATAAGAACCAACGTACGAATGGATTTTGGACGAGCTGGATTTTCTTACCGACGTCTTGAGAGTCGGATAAACCAGGTATAGCCCCCCCCTCCCTCCAAGAGATTTTTCAGAGAGTGGATAAGTGGGTAAATGGATAAATCTGGCATATACCTTCTTTTTTTTGTCCTTCACAGTTAGCTCTTTGTGGATAAATGGATTAAGTGGATAAATCTGGCATATACTGTAGCTTATTTCCTCCACAGTCAGCTATTTGTGGATTAGAAAATAAGTGGGTAAGTCTGGCAATTCAGTTAGCTATTTGTGGATAAATGGATAAGTGGATAAGTGGATAAATGGATAAATCTAGCACAAATTTTTCCTCTTCTTCACAAGTAGTTATACTGATAGGCATTTTAAATCTCTCCCCGATAAGATTCTGGGTATATACAAATTTCGATTCCATATATGGTCACCTGAAGAATCGCTACCCCGGCTATTTCACCTAAAGATCTATTTATCTTTATCTGTCTATCTATGTATCTATATATCTATCTAGCTGTATGTGTCTATCTATCTATCTAGCTGTCCAGGTGTTCACTGAGTCAACATACACACCTGTAGAGTAATGATTCACCTTTTGACCACCACCACCAAACTTGTTAATCACTAGCATAGCAGCGGCGGCAACAACATTCCCCCGCCCATCAGGTAAGGCACAGATACTCAAACCATGCAGCCCATCAGGTAAGGCACAGATACTCAAGAGCCATGCAGCCCATCAGGTAAGGCACAGATACTCAAGAGCCGTGCAGCCCATCAGGTAGAGCACAAACACCTACACTCAGAGCCATTATACATTTACCGTTAAGTGTTGCATCAGCTTAACAGTTGTAGTCGCCCACCTCTACGGTAGGTCACTCATTAGAGGTTCAGGAACAAGGGGAGGGGGAGGAGAGAGGTGGAGGAGGAGGGAGACATGTCATACACCATCCTCCTCACTGATAAGCCCCCTCCCCAACCACCACACCTGTTAAATCTCCCCCACCCCCCTCCTCTGACCACCACTAGGAGGGTATTTTATGTACCCTTGACAGCGAAATAATCATTTATTATATACCAAGTCTTAAGCTAGAAAAATACCAACCACCTAATATCAGCTCTAGATAAAAGGGAAGGGGAGGGAGGAGGTGGGGAGGGAGGGTGGAGTGAGGGAGGAGATGACCCTGTGTACACACCTGAGTAACACCAACTGGCAAAAAGTAATTACCGTCACTATACCTGGCCAGACCTACCCTATCACAGCCCCACCTCCCCACTCCACCTCACCTGAGAGACTAACACCTACCAGGCCTTGATTTATATATAACATCCAAAGTAAACAAAGAGTAAAGTGGAAGGTAACACGTGATAGTTTACCCCCTGACAGGTAACACATGATAGTTTACCCTCACTCCCTATACCCCCTTCTCCCACTCCCTATTCCCCCGTCTCCCACTCCCTATTCCCCGTCTCCCACTCCCTATTCCCCCTCTCCTCTCCCTATCCCCTCTCCCCTCCCTATCCCCGTCTCCCACTCCCTATCCCCGTCTCCCACTCCCTATCCCCCTTCCTCCTCCCCTATCCCCTTCTCCCCTCCCTATCCTTCTCCCACTCCCTATCCCCCGTCTCCCTCCTATTCCCCGTCTCCCTCCCCATTCCCCCGTCTCCCCTCCCTATCCCCCCGTCTCCCACTCCTATCCCCCGTCTCCCTCCTATCCTCTCCCTCCCTATCCCCCGTCTCACTCCCTATCCCCCGTCTCCCACTCCCCTATCCCCCGTCTCCCACTCCCTATCCCCGTCTCCTCCTCTCCCCGTCTCCTCCTCTCCCCCATCCTCCCTCCCTATCCCCCCGTCTCCCTCCCTATCCCCGTCTCCCACTCCCTATCCCCGTCTCCCACTCCCTATCCCCGTCTCCCCTCCCCTATCCCCTCCCGTCTCCCTCCCTATCCCCCCGTCTCCCTCCCCTATCCCCCCGTCTCCCACCCCTATCTGTCTCCCACTCCTATCCCCCGTCTCCTCCCCTATCCCCTCTCCACTCCCTATCCCCCCTTCTCCCTCCTATCCCCATCCTCCTAGTCCCCCGTCTCCCTCCCTATCCCCTTCTCCCTCCTAGTCCCCAATCCTCCCCCCTCCTTCTCCCTCCCTATCCCCCTTCTCCCCTCCCCTATCCCCTGTCTCCTCCCTATCCCCTCTCTCCCTCCCTATCCCCCCTCTCCCTCCCTAGTCCCCCGTCTCCCCTCCTAATCCCCTCTCCCCTCCCTAGTCCCCCGTCTCCCTCCCTAGTCCCCCGTCTCCCTCCCTATCCCCCCCCCCTTCTCCCTCCCTAGTCCCCGTCTCCCTCCCTATCCCCGTCTCCCCTCCCCGTCTCCTCCCTCCCCGTCTCCCCTCCCCTATCCCCCGTCTCCCCTCCCTATCCCCCCGTCTCCCTCCCTATCCCCCGTCTCCCTCCCCTATCCCCGTCTCCCTCCCTATCCCCCGTCTCCCACTCTCCCCCGTCTCCCTCCCTATAGATAATCGTTGTCTTCTTAACGAGTTATTGTTGTTATCCGGAAATTAATCCTCCTAGTTACGGCTAAATTACTCCATCATTACGAATAAATTACAGGTGTGTTTCTCCATCGGGGCTGTCCACCTGTACTACCGTGACATTAAAATAGCCTTTTTTACGGTAATGTCCTCCCCTTGCCTTTCCGTGGCCAAACAAGTCCTTTTTGCGACAGAATAGCTGGTGTGTGCGTCACCTGACAGACTGCTGTGTGGGTTGGCAGCAAGAGGGGTGGGTGGGTGGGTGGAGTGGGTGGGTGGAGTGGGTAGGAGGACTAGGCCAATTTTAATGTCAGCTGGTGAGGTAGGCGTGGTGGTGGTGTGTGGTGGTGGTGTGGGCGTGGTGGTGGTGGTAGGCGTGGGTGGTGGTGGGTAGGCATGGTGGTGGTGTGGCGTGGTGGTGGTGGTAGGTGGTGGTGGTGGTGGTGGTGGTGGTGGTAGGTGGGTGGTGGTGGTGGTGGTGGTGGTGGTGGTGGTAGGCGTGGTGGTGGTAGGTGGTGGTGTGGTGGTAGGCGTGGTGGTGGTGGTAGGCGTGGTGGTGGTGGTGGTAGGCGTGGTGGTGGTGGTGGTAGGCGTGGTGGTGGTGGTGGTAGGCGTGGTGGTGGTAGGCGTGGTGGTGGTAGCGTGGCGGTAGGTGTGGTGGTGGTAGGCGTGGTGGTTGGTGGTGGGTGTGTATTAATGGCAAGGAAAACAATGAAATTCGCAAAATCAAATGTTACAAGAGAGTGAAGAACCAAAGAAACGGTACAGTTGTGTGTGTGTGTGTGTGTGTGTGTGTGTGTGTGTGTGTGTGTGTGTGTGTGTCGTGCCTGAAACAAACTCAACACGACAGCAATTCTAAATACTTACCCAGTCTTTAATCAAAAACAAACAAAATACACAAACAAATCAATACAAATCACACAAACAAAAAAAAACATACAAAATTCTAACAAGGTATCGTGGTTCAAACAAAGAGGAGGAGACTGAATGACTATCTGATTGTCTGTGTGGTACTTTGTTTATGCTGGTAAAAACAATAATAAGGGCAGATGTGACTCCCGTGTGACTAACAATAAATAAAGCAGTGTTTAGTGAAGTGACGCTGGGAAAATTGACGACAAATACTGTAGCTACTCCCCCCCCAACCTCCTGTCTAGTCTGTCTGTCTGTCTGTCTGCCTGTCTAGTCTAGTCTGTCTCTGTTTCCGTCTCTTCATTTACTTTCTGTTTGTGTAGAGGATGAACACGGTAATAAGAGAGTCAAAGTGATGTCACACAAAAAGGCAAATGATGAACCGTGACTTCAATGGTGTTAAAAAAAATGAAACCACGACATCACACAGGTAAATAATGTGGCCGACGTCAGGTGATAAACAATGCTTTATGACATCACCGGTTTACATAACAATAATGACGCCTCATAACGTCACAGAGGTAAACAAGGTATAAAGATGTCACTGCACACACACACACACACACACCGTACCAAGCTGTCATAGGGGGAAAACAATGCATTACAACACCACACAACCCTCGAATTAACTAGAAACGATCACCAATTGCCGAGCTTAACAAGTAGTGATGGTGTTGCTGGTGGTGGTGGGGGGAGGGGGGTGAGGGGGGTGAGGGGGGATAAGGATGACGTCACGAGGGGTAAACAGTCAAGTAAGAGAGAGAGAGACCAAGTGACGTCACAGAGGCAAACAGGTCCAAGGTAAGTGAGACACCGTACCTATCTCATCACCAGGTACCCGGGGCGACCGAGTTGACCTTGGTGAGTGGCTGGCTGGCTGGCTGATGCTGACTAACTGACCGACTGCCTGGATGCCTAACGTCACGGTTTAATAAATAGCACCCATAACCTTATCTCAGCTGGGCCACGACGACCTTATCTCAGCTGTGCCACGACGACCTTATCTCAGCTGTGCCACGACGACCTTATCTCAGCTGTGCCACGACGGCCTTATCTCAGCTGTGCCACGACGACCTTATCTCAGCTGTGCCACGACGACCTTATCTCAGCTGTGCCACGACGACCTTATCTCAGCTGTGCCACGACGGCCTTATCTCAGCTGTGCCATGATGAGTTATTACCCCCCTCCCTGATATCAGTTGTTCCCTGAGTGCTAACCTTGACACCACCAGCTGTCCCTTGAGCAATACACACCCCCCTCCCCCACCAGCCAAGTAAAAAGATCACACGGGCTTCAAAATCAACAACATCGTGAAAGAAGCCCAAGAGATGATACCCAGGGGGAGAAGGGAGGGAAGGGAGGGGTAAAGAGGGGGGGAAAAGAAACGGGAGAGAGGGTAAAGAAGGGAAGGGAGACGAGGAAAGGGAGAAGGATAGGGAAGTAGGAGAGAGGGGAAGAGGAGAGGAGGGAAGGGAAGAAGGGAAGAAGAGTAGAGGTAAGGAGAGACAGGGAGGGAAGGGGAGGGTAGGGAAGGGGAGTGCAAAGAGGGGAAGGGAGGGGGCAAAGGTAGGAAGGGAGGAAGGGGAACGGAGGAGGAGAGGAAGGCACTGAGCTTATTGTCCCACTCCCAGTAATTCAGGGACGAGGAACTAAGCTTCATCTTGCTTCACTGACAAACACGAAATAAATAAATAAATAAATAAATAAATAAATAAGTAATAAATCGTTCTAAAGCCCACCCGAATCCCTAGCGTGGATTACATACTGATACGATATACACAAAAAAAATAATGAATAAAAGTCTATACAAAAATAAAAATTACCTGAAGATTAAACCCACCCCAACGCTACATGAGAAGGGGTTAGGTTAGGTTACTGAACACAAGATTAAGTTAGGTTAGGTTATATAACGTTAAGGTTAGATTATATGACGATAAGTTAGACTATAAAAGGTTAGGTTAGGTTACATTACATTTGGCTAGGTTAGGATAGGTAAGGTTCCATTGTATGTGGTTAGATTAGCGTTAGGTTAGGGTGTTTAATCTACAGGTGAAATAAACCGGGGTGCCTAATCTTCACGTGCTCCGTTCTTCCAGTGAGCGCTCGTGTGAGTTCTTGTGGTTGGCTGAGACACGGACTAGCTGCTTGGTAAAATGTCACCTGGCCACATTGCAAGATTTACTAGCTTCCGGTGACGTGTGTGTGTGATGGGAAGAGAAGAGTAAGAGTGTGAGTGAGTGAGTGAGTGAGTGAGTGAGAGAGAACTGACAGCACGTAAAGATTCACTCTTGAATGTGCATGATTGATTGTAAGCCAAAATATCCACCCGACACACACACACACACACCATGGCATCATACACCATACAGGCCTGGCACATACAGCCACCATCAGACGCCAACACAACCCAGGTGGCGCCTAATATAGCAGATGGTGATGGTGTTAATAGTGCTGGTGACGGTGGTAGGTGATGGTGGTAGGTGATGGTGGTAGGTGATGGTGGCGGGTGATGGTGGTAAGTGAAGGTGATGATGGTGGTGATAGGTGAAGGTGAGTTGTGGTGTTTGGTGGCAATGGTGGTGGTAGTGATGGTAGTAGGCAATAGTGATGGTGGCAATGATGGTGTCAGTGAGCAACAAGACTCACATTAGGTCACAAGTCTATTAAAATCTTCCCCCCGTTCAGCTGGTTCCAACCTCGCCTATATATGACCTCGTCCAACAACAACAAACAAACCTTAACTTTTGACCTATAATAAGCGGTGAATGACATCCCTCCTGACCTAACACCCTAACCTAACACTTAACCAAACCAAAACCTAACCAAACCTAACCAAAACCTAACATGACGTCATACGGTAGCAAATAAGTGTACATTAAAACAAAAAAATACGAAAAACAACTTTTCCTCGTCAAAATAACACTCCTCCTCAGTAATGGCGGCGAGGGTAGAATCCTCCCATTAAATTATAGGAGTCAATGGTCTTAACGAGTTCAACCTGGGGGGAGTTTCTTTTAATTACAGTATACCAAAACTGATGTAAACAACTATAATTGGTTGTTAAAGTGAGGTTAGGTTAGGTTATTAATTATATACGACTGGACACACACACACATGGGAGAGGGGTCATGGTTAACGGTGAAGCCAGGAGAGTGACAGTCTGGGGGGGAGAGGAAGAAGAAAGGAGGAAGAGGGAAGGTAAGTGGGAGCAGGAGGAGGGGAAGAGGAATGGAGGGGGAAGAGGTAAAGGAAGAGGGGAGGAGAAGGAAGATAAACAGACCTGCACGTAACATAATAGGGGTCAGGAAATGCACATGCGAGAGTTGGCCTACACTACTACTTAAAAGACCCGGGTGACACAGTGCCAGACAAGAGTGCCACGCGCGGGAATCCTGACGACGGCATTGTGAAGAGATGTCCAGAGCCTTAAATTATATCCCTGGTGGTGGTGGTGGTGGTTCAAAATGGTGTTGTTATTGGTGGCAGTGTGGTGGTTATTGTAGTGGTGGTGTGGTGGTAGTGGTTGTATGTATATTATGTATGTTGTATGTATACCATGTATGTACTCTATATATACACATTATTTCTCTAGGGCCGGATACTCAAAACACCTCATAAGTTACGTCTTTTAGCATGATACAGTACCATATATAGTCAAATCTTTACAGTACCCTAAAATTAGCATACTCAAAATTTAATTACAGTTCCGTAAGCCTTTCGTAGCTCTAGTGTTTACCCTGTAAATTAAGTTCTCTTGTCGGAAGGTAGATGTCAGTGCAGGAGCTAGTTGGCCAATCAGCGCTCAGTTAACAAAATCATTAACTAATCACAAGAAAAGGAGAAATCAGCTGAGAGCGACGCACATATTATTTTGTAAACATGGAAGGACCACCAGCCAAGAAGAGACGGCCTAATTTCAGTGAGCCTGAAGTATACGCTATTCTGGGCAAATTCAAATAAATTGGTTATTGATAGCATAGCCTTGCCGAACCTAAATGACAAATCACTTCTCTTAAATTACTCATTTAGCCTAGACCCTGGTGTTGTCCTTTCAATGTTGGGGACATTTGGTCTGAATTGTCTTCAAGTTCATACAAAAAAACAACAATTTAAAACCTGAAAATATATCGGATTAGCCGTAAATTTTCTTAAATTAATACTCTACCTATGATAATGTGCCAGGAAAGTCTGGATCTAGGCCTAAGGTAGCTGCTAGACAAAGTGCCTCACTGACGGCCTGACACTCACCAAAAAAACCATGTACACATTCTCTAACCTAACCTAACCTAACCAAACCTAACATACCATAACCAAACCAAACCTATCTAACCTATAACCTATTGGTATAATTTCTTATTTAAATAATCCTCATGTTCTAACTAAATTAAGTAGGCCCCACGTTTAAACATTTATTGGCCTAAGACTGAAAAAGCAGTTATATAGGCCCCTATTAATCAAGTTAATTGCAATCCATATTTTACGCCTAATATCATTTAATTTTGGCTAGCCTATGGAAATTTATAGCCTTTCATGTTATCATAAGCTATATACATAAGAAAATAGGCTAAGGCTATTGGTTGAATATTAGAAAAACAAGGCGAAGTCTAGGCAGGAATGTTCACTTGACCTCATATTTGGCTTTCATTACTGAGGGATATTTACGGCTATACAACATTAATAAGTTCTATCTGCAAGTTTACTCAGTCATCAAACATATTTTTACCCTAAGTGTGAACAATACAAACCTTCTGTTTTGGTAAAAAATACTTTATAATGTGTAAGAAGACAAAAGATGCGTCTCTTCCAAACTGAGACAGATACAAACACTCAAGTCTCTTATTATGGCAACAAAAAAGTTACGAAAAAGACAAAGTTAATATTATATTTCAGTATGTTGATGTACAAAACATTTTCTTCTTTATTCAAGGATAAAACAAGTCTAACAAGCATTATTACAACATATATTATTATTTGTTTTTATACAATCGGGAATTAGTCACTACTACATCCGGGTTGAGAGTGTTACACAACCTCAGGAGCTGGTGTAAGTTAAGCGCTTTAACTTACGGAGTTCGATGTCAAATATTTGTTTTGAGTATACCATCTGTGTTTTGAGTATGCCAATCTGAGACTGTAAGTCCAGTTACGGGGTACACAACGACATACAGTCCCATATATGTTTTTGAGTATCAGTAGCGTGTGGCAATGCCCCTGTTTCATGTCACCACACACTTAGATAAATGTGCCTGGCGACATCTGGAAGCTGCTAGTATACCACTTACCACATGACGCCTGAGAGGTCAGAATGAGGTCAGTTGACCCTATAGGAGTGTAAGGACTTGTGAGCGCACTCCTGTATATTTCCGTTAATAAGAACCTACAGAACTCTACAGGTGTTTATGTTCGCCCCTGTAGTTAGAACCAAGTACCCCGAACATCTCCAGTGGTGTAGGGTGGTAGTAGTGTAGGAGAAGCTGATGGTGGTGGTGGTAATAGTGGTAGTGTGATGATAGTGGTGGTGGTGGCTACATAGGGGGAGAGACACACACATTACATAAACACTGATACTACAGTAAACAGGGGGTCAAGAGAGGTGTCAAGGCCACCACCGTGATACGCGCGCGCGCACACACACACACACACACACACACACGTCGACTAGAGAAGGTACAGAAAAGGGCCTGCAGAATCATGCTCGGCGCAGAATACTCCGGCTACATCAACGCTCTCTCCACCCTGGAAATGCCATCCCTCAGTGATCTCCACCACCAAGCACTGGAAAGGTTTGGCAGTGGACTACTGCACCACCCTCGTCATCGCCACCTCCTGCAGCCCCCCACCCAACTCGCGCACTCCGCCACTACAACAAAATTCAGCCCATAAGAGCCCGCACCGATAGATATAAGAACAGCACCATCCCATCTATTGTTAAAATAATAAACAACTCCTGATTTATGTACTGTACAGCCCTGTAAATGTATTCAATGCATATTATATCATTATGTCTAAATCAAATGTAAGTCTGTATATTTTCAGCCACCGGCTGCAACTCTATTAATAAACCGTTTATTATTATTATTACACACACCCACAATATAGGTGACAGACTTGTACCAAGGCGGGTGATAAATAATGAAGCCAGATGGTACAGCGCATTGTGGTTGTGATGGTGGTAGGTGGTGGTAGGTGGTGGTAGGGGTGGTGATGGTGGTAGGTAGTGATGGTGGTAGGTGGTGATGGTGGTAGGTGGTGGTGATGGTGATAGTGGTGGTGATGGTGATAGTGGTGGTGATGGTGGTAGGGGTGGTGATGGTGGTAGGTAGTGATGGTAGGTAGTGAAGTGTGGTAGGTGGTGATGGTGGTAGGTGGTGATGGTGGTGGTGATGGTGGTGGTGGTAGAGGAAGAGGTGGTGATAGAGGTGGTGATGGTGGTAGTGGTGGTGATGGTGGTAGTGGTGGTGATGGTGATAGTGGTGATGGTGGTGGTGATGGTGGTAGTGGTGGTGATAGTGGTGGTGGTGATGGTGGTGGTGGTGGTGGTGATAGTGGTGGTGATAGTGAGATGGTGGTAGTGCGTAGGTGGTAGGTAGGTAGGTAGGTGGTGATGGAAGATGGTGGTGGTGATGGTAGTGGTGGTGATGGTGGTGATGGTGGTGGTGGTGATGGTGGTAGTGGTGGTGGTGGTGATAGTGGTGGTGGTGATAGTGGTGGTAGGTAGGTAGGCAGGGTGGTGATGGTGACAGTGGTGGTGGTGATAGGTGGTGATAGGTAGATGTAGTGGTGGTGTAGTAGGTAGGTGGTGATGGTGACAGTGGTGGTGATGGTGGTGGTGGTGGTGATGGTGGTGGTGATGGTGGTAGTGGTGGTGGTGGGTGATAGTGGTGGTGGTGATAGTGGTGGTAGGTAGGTAGGTAGGTAGGTGGTGATGGTGACAGTGGTGGTGGTGATAGTGGGTAAGTAGGTGGTGGTGGTGATAGGATGGGGTAGAGGTGATGGGTAGGTATATAAGAAGTCAACCTGTTGTTATTGTCTCCTGCACCTGGATGACGGCAGCGACGAGAGTCGTAAGAAGAATAAATGATGGATGGTCTTCAAGTGATGGTGGTGGACGAGTGGAGTGAGAGAGTGAATGAATGAGTGAGTGAGTGAGTGAGTGAGGAGGAGGATAGTGAGTGCATGACGGGGTCTACTATTTAGGCTAGACAAATCAGATTTACCAGACCTGAGACAACACCCCGTCAATCGTGTGACTGTAAGTACCCTGTAAAGATAACATTCCAGTAACCTCAGTAATATTAAGTGTACTCCTCCACACACCCACACCCACACACACACACACACACACACACACACACACACGTTTCTGTACATTTACTATTGTTTTCTTTTACTGTTCTTGTGTTATTAAAGTTGATCCTATTACCCTGACGGACAGTCCATTAAGCATCATGATCTGGTGGCATCCTTCTCGTGGACTAGTTGGGAGGGGGGAATGGAGGAGGGGAGGGGGGAATGGAGGAGGGGAGGGGAATGGAGGAGGGAGGGGGGAATGGAGGAGGGGAGGGGGATGACGAGGGAGGAGGGGGGGGGGATTAGGCTACAGGCTGGGTTATTTGTCAGCTTTTCCTCCTATTACATCTAAGCGTCTAATGGTCTCCCTCTCCTTGGTACAAACAACAACAATATGACAAACACATCAACATGACAACACAATCACTTCTCCCCCTGGCTGTGTGTTTATTTTAGTCTTCAGAAAGTAAACAATAACATTATCTACCTACATACAAACTTAGATCAGTCACTTCGTATATAGATGGCATTGAGTGTGTTTAAACGTCACCTTCCGCGTTTTAAGAGTGCTGGAAATAAAGTTATACCAGGTAGTAATAGAGAGAGTTGCAGAGCCCCCCTCCTACACGTGGCAGTGTGGGGTTGCGAGAGGCATGCTAGATAACAGCTTGTTTATCGGTAACATAAGACGTTAAATCATTACGTACGTGTGTGTGTGTGTGTGTGTGTGTGTGTGTGTGTGTGTGTCCCCCTGCTGACTGACCCCGATATCTAGAATCACTCTCTATACCCTCCACCTTAACTTATGTCACTACAACGAGGTTTATGTAAGCTAGTTCACACACACTCACTCACAGCTCTTATAACCTTGTCGACAGTACAGTATCTTCACTACAATTATTTGCCGTGTTCAGCGTATATAAAACTCTTTTTTAAACTTACATGCACTGCAGTATACAAATAATGAGGAGATATAATGATTTTCAGGAATTATTATTAAGATTATTATTACATTATTATTATTATTACAGGATTACTATCATAATCAAACACTCAAGAACGTCACTCCATCAAGGTGACGGCTGGGCCAGAATTAGAGCGACACCCTTGAGCCCAGACACACACACGTGGACCACCTGCCCCTGACAGCCCAGAGTTGGTAATAAAAAATGGGCGCTAGAAATACCCGCACGGCAACCCTCTAAATACACCCCCATCCCACGTATAAATATATAAAGATCCTACAATGCTTCGCCAGTCCCAGTGTTAAAGTGTTCCGAGAAACATGTAGGGATGAACATTATTGTATATCATTGCCACACACAGATACGGACATAAGACACACAGACAGACAGATTGAATGTCCGATAATATGCAAGTACAAGAAGGGCGAAAAAAGACATTTGTGGAGCCCGTGGGAAATATATATTCATGGTATCATATAACGGATTTTATTTCCTTTTATTTTGGGAACATATAAGCGAGATTTTTTTTTTTTCAGATATACAGTACAGTGAAACCTCCATATAACGCACTTCTCTCTATATAAAACCCTCGATATAACGGACTTTCATATCTAAATAGTTCGTTAGGTGGAGGTTTCACAACTAACAGACCATCAATATAACGGATTTTCCTCTCCAAATAGTCCGCTAATAGGTGTTTTACTGTATATCCATCACGTATAATTTGACGGAGAATAAACCGGTCATACAAGCGCCAGTAATCACACATATACGTCGCCAACAACCACACCCTGAGTTAACGAGTTGCATGACCCAGTGTCAAGGAATAGTCCGAGAAGACCGGACAACTCGCCAACTGCACTGGCTAACTATTACCCCGGAACACGATTAACATCCAGGTTCCCAATTACTGCTGGGTAGACAGAGGCAAATGGCGTAAAGAAACTTGCCTATAGTTTCACCCAGCCCGGGGATCGAACCTGGGACCATTCACTTGCGAGGCGAGCATATTGACCATTATTGCATCACAACTATATAACGTACACATGACAGGTACACACAACCACCCACAAAAATATACACATGAACATTCAACCATACACACAAATACACAACACTGATACACATACACACACACACACACACACACACACACACACACACACACACACACACACACACACACACACACACACACACACACACACACACACACACACGACACCAGTAAACTACAAGAGTCATTCACGAATATTTCAAGAAGTTAACAACACATTGATTTATTACTAAAATTACCACAAATCACTCCTGTCGTGCGCGGGAGGAGGGTTGGGCTGGGGTGGGGGGGTACTGATCATGCGACTGTCTACCATTGCCTTAAGTTGATCAGCTGATGAGGAGTTGATGAAAGTACCTGATCAACGCCATGTAATAAAAAATATATAAACACGAAATTGAAAGTCTGCGTCTATATATTTACCTAAAGACAGCTATACGTGCTCGTAGGTATCTTAACTCTGGAAATACAGAACTTGGGGTCTATCTCGGGACATTTACCGACCCTGGGACAGAATGAGTATACTTGTGCCCGGAGAGTGTCGACACGAAGGGCCAGAAATTGTTCCGGAAACCAACAGGTGAAAACAGGTAACATTTTACACCACGCGCGGAGGTGTAAAAAAAAATAAAAAAAAAAAATAAAAAAAAACCAATTGATGAAATCCTTCGAGGTCGTCTAAAATGTGAGAGGTCCCATGACTATAAGACAGACAGACACACTGTAGATGGTTGAGGTATAAATGGGTTTGTAGGACACATCGCTCGCAAAGGTTAACCACCCCCACTGAGCCATCGCCAAAGATTAACCACTTTAATTCAACTTCTCTTAACCTAGCCAGTCCTAAGTTAACCTGACCTGTCCTAACCTAACCCACCCTGACTCAACATAACTTAACCCAACCCACCCTGATTTAACCTAACCCACCCTGACTCAACATAACTTAACCCAACCCACCCTGACTTAACCTAACCCACCCTGACTTAACCCAACCCACCCTGACTTAACCCAACCCACCCTGACTTAAACCAACCCACCCTGACTTAACCTAACCCACCCTTACTTAACCTAACTTAACCAGGTTCTGGATTAAGTTAGGATAAGTAAAGATACTTTAGGACATAAGTTGGATTAGAATAACTCAGGTTAAGTTAGCACAGTTTAGGTTAAGCTGAATAAGTTAATCATAAGTTAGGTTAAGTTAGAACAGGTTAAGTAAGGGTAGGGGTAGTTAAATCAGGATCACATTAGGCTATTCAATTTAAAAGCCTTGATAGGGTAAGTTTGGGTTAATCTACATTGTATAAGAGGTTAGGTTAGGTTAGATAGGGTATAGGCTGCATTTAATCACTTAATATACTAAATATAGTTAAGATATACTATACACCACGTTATATCACACAAGGTTATATATCAGGGAGTGAGTGCTTGAGTGTGAACAGACAGCCAGCCAGACAGTCAGCGGGCCAGACAGACAGTCAACAGGGCAGACAGACACAAGCCTCAACTAAGACTAAGTATACACCATATATACTGAAACCTCCAACTAAAGCGGAACTCTCTCTCTCTCAAGGTCACCCATACCACCACCACAACACTTCAACTTTACACGAAGCACCACTGCGGGAAGCCACACGGCGGAAGAATCGGTGTTGATCAGGAGAAAAAAAAAAGTTCCTGGCATGTTCTTCCTCGTCACTCAAGATCTGAGAGAGAGAGAGAGAGAGAGAGAGAGAGAGAGAGAGAGAGAGAGAGAGAGAGAGAGAGAGAGAGAGAGAGAGAGAGAGAGAGAGAGAGAGACAGACAGAGAGAGAGAGAGAGAGAGAGAGAGAGAGAGAGAGAGAGAGAGAGCAACTGAAAACAACACCATTTCATGAATCCAAAACACACACACACACACACAATAACAACACAATTAAACAAAAGCCCACCTAAATAGACTGAACCAAGCTCCCCGCCCCCCATACTACTGTACAAAACAAGCCGGCAGTAACCCTCTCTATTACACATCCCCCTCCCCGCGGATTTAACCAGAGTGAATTCAAGACACGTGCACTCTGGCGGTGGGTTGAGCTGTGAGTGACCTTATCATCTCCACCTCCTAAATATGACAGCTCTTGGGAGTCAAATCGGTGGGTATCTGGCGATGGATATACAGTTACAGGCCAGGCAAGAACACGGCAGCCATTCCCATTGTCGAATTGAGAGAGAGAGAGAGAGAGAGAGAGAGAGAGACACGGGACTATCTCATGATAATTATAGGAACCCCAGATTATTTCACCCGATGGTTTAATACACCTATAATGTTAACCTATAACCAAACCTAACCTAACCCGACCTCACCCCCACCTAACCTAACCTATAACCCAAACCCAATCCGACCTAACCTAACCTATAACCCAACCTAACCTATAACCCAACCTAACCCGACCTAACCTAACCTATAACCTAACCTATAACCTCAACCTAACCTATAACCTAACCTAACCCGACCTCACTCTAAAACTCAAGGGTTTCTAAGAGACCCCACGAGGTACAGGGGTATTGTCGACTCCCCACTATCCTTGAGCGTGAGACACACACACACACACACACACACACACACACTCACACGCCCTAACGACGAGTAAAAACACACTCACACGCCCCACGAGGAATAAAAACACTCACACGCAACGACGAGTGGGTAAGTAAACAAACACACACACGTGCCTCTCCACCACCAGGCTGCGGCCCGTCACGTGACGTCTGGTACACGTGACTGTGTTGGTCGTGGTTTAACTCTTAAGTGCTTCGTGTTTGAGCTGTCTCCTACACTGCTTACAAACACTCACATCAATATAATCATAAATAAAGATAAGATATGAAACAATGTGAAGACGAAGGACACCCTAACAACACACTACACATACATACATACATACATACATACATACATACATACATACATACATACATACACACATACATACATACATATATACACACACACACCGGTGCATTCAGTTAACATTGGCGCCTCATCACCATGGTGCATACGACCTCCACGCTGACAAGGTCGGTGCATGGGAGAATATCTATCTCTCTCTCTCACACACACACACGAGGCGCTATTACACAGCCATCCGCCCACTAGAAGGCAATTAAAACACACATTCAGGTTAGTTGCAAGGCGCCACTAAACACCATTAACCCTTCCCTCACCGCCACAGTGGATTACCTTAATTACGTCACATGAAAGTTACCTGCATCTCAAAACACACCTGACGTTTTTAATATAAATTTTCACTTTACTGCTATTTTTTTTTTACTTTCTCCTTTTCTAATCTATTTTTGTGTTTTATCCATCGACCTATTCGTTAATTCTTAATTTTCCTTTGACTTATTGTTTAATGTAGTTTGACTTTACCATTATAACATTCTTCTAGTCTGTCATTCTCGTTCTCTCTTCTATTCCCTCTTACCACTTTTCACACTGCCGGTTGCTTTTATTTTCCCCCAATTCTTATATTTTATCTCTTTTGTTTTTTGTGTATTCCACTTTGCTTTGTATTCGTGCGTCATAGCTTTACTGATCGCCTTTGTCAGGGAGAGCCAGTCGACCATCAGAGCTTCAGGACGATGGGGGTGGTGATGGTGGGGGGCTTTGATGGGGTGGTGCTGGTGGGGGGATTTGATGGTGGTGCTGGTGGTGATTGTAGAGGCGACAGGAAGTCCACCACCAATCTTCTCTGAGGAGGAGGAAGAGGGTGGAGTGAGGTGGGGTAGATGTGCCCGGACATTCACATGCAACCACAAGAAAGCAAGCAAGCACGCACACACGCACAAATGTCTAAACACCTCGCCACCACTGCGCCGCACTTACTGGTCCCCTAAACACTGTTGCCAATAAGTGTCGGAGGTGGCGCCACGTTGACACACACACACACACACACACACACACACACACACACACACTTGAACTTAATCACCCGCAGCGACTTACAATGCCTCAGAGATGTATCGTAGATTACCCTGAAGATGCGTCGCCCACCGCCAGATAGGTCACACAGGATGTTATTAACCTCGGAGTGAGAAACTAGCCTCGACTCCTATCCATCACCTTGACCGAGCAATCACGACTCTTGAGGAGAAGAAGAAGAAAGAAGAAAGAAGAAGAAAAGAAGCAAAGAAGAAGAAAAAAGAAGAAAAAAGAAGAAAAAAAGAAAAAAAGAAAGAAAAAAAGAAGAAAAAAGAAGAAGAAAAGTAATACAAAATAATAAATAATACGAATAAAACAGCCGATGTGCGTGAATGAGAGGAAAGCATGACGTTAATAGAGAGAGAGAGAGAGAGGAACACAAGGGCAGAACACATTCGCTACAGCTTAAAGAGTGAACGAACGAGAGCGTACAATGGGTAAGGGACCTTGCTTGTATTTGATGCCGACCAGCCTAAATCATGGTAGAGAAAAAGAAAAAAAACACTTGGATCACCTGAAGATTCCCCCCCCCCCCAGGTTAGGTTAGTTAAGATGAGAACATTAGGTTAGCGTAAGGTTAGGTTAGGTTAGGTTAGATTAGGTTAGGTTGGGTAAGGTTAGGTTAGGTTCTGCGAGGCGAGGTTAGGTTATATATAAGGTCAGGTTAGCGTCAGGTTAGGTAAGGTTAGCGTTAGGTTATATAAGATCAAGTCAGGTTAACATTAGGCTAGTTAATATACGTGTAAAAAAAAAATAAGCAAGGAAGGGAGATGTTGTATCTTCAGGTCAGCATCAAAGAGTGAAAACAAACAATAATAAGCATCACTCCTTCACCAGATGGACATACAAACCACAGACGACCAACACAAACAGTCCAGGTATATACACAAATTTTAGCGAGATACAGAATTCACCATTTATGACGCCCAGACCTTTAAACGATGACGTAGGAGCCAGCCAACACCTTCAGCTCAATATCGCCATAACAGTTGCCAAGTTACGGAGCCGGTAGGGAATTATTGACAGCAGACAGACAGTGAGAGACAGACAAGACATTCTGGGTGGAATTCCGTCCAGTTCATCAGATCTCTACGTCACACGCGACCCATGACAAACACACCTTATAAAACACCAACTTAAACACGCGAGATCTAAAACATCCTCCCTGGGTTTATCTTAGACCTAAACCATTCCTGAATTTATCGCAAAGACCCAACATATATAATTCATGGGTTTATCCGACTTAAAACACTCAATTTACCAAGAAGACCTAAAACTCACGGGTTTATTATAAAGACCTAAAACAAAAACACACACACACACACACACCAGGGTTCATCATCTCACTACGAGCACCTGTTAATGACGTTGAGCACCTGGGATCATTACGAGTGCATCAACTAGACATCAGAACCCATAACAAGCACTAATTAGCCACCTGAGGTCATAAAACACACATGGTAGTCATTATGAGCACCTGTGAGCAACTTGGCACAGTTATGAGCTATTAGGCACCTGTGAGATACTTTGGTGGCACCTGAATTATGGAACACGTGGTATTATTAAGAGGAAATGAGAAGTATCACGTGAAGTATAATACAAAACACGTGGTATTATCAAGAGGAAATGACTATCACGTGAAGTATAATACAAAACACGTGGTATTATCAAGAGGAAATGGCTATCACGTGAAGTATAATACAAAACACGTGGTATTATTAAGAGGAAATGACTATCACGTGAAGTATAATACAAAACACGTGGTATTATTGAGAGGAAATGACTATCACGTGAAGTATAATACAAAACACGTGGTATTATTAAGAGGAAATGACTATCACGTGAAGTATAATACAAAACACGTGGTATTATTAAGAGGAAATGACTATCACGTGAAGTATAATACAAAACACGTGGTATTATCAAGAGGAAATGACTATCACATGAAGTATAATACAAAACACGTGGTATTATCAAGAGGAAATGACTATCACGTGAAGTATAATACAAAACACGTGGCATAATTAAAATAAAACGACTAATAAACCACCCGTGATGCTCCTCGGTGCCACATCTGGGATCATTATAAGCCTTAATGATACATACTAATTATAAGTGTATACATACTAATTATAAGTGTCATTAAAACAAAAACAACCAGTGACGAACCCGGGATTATTAACAGGTTGCTTAAAGAGAGTCGACAACAGGCAACAAACGGTGACCTTAACATCCACAACGGCATCAGACCTAAAACAACAGTCACCTTTGAGAGAGAGAGAGAGAGAGAGAGAGAGAGAGAGAGAGGAGAGAGAGAGAGAGAGAGAGAGAGAGAGAGAGAGAGAGAGAGAGAGAGAGAGAGAGAGAGAGAGAGGAGAGAGAGAGAGAGAGATAAACACCAGGATGACTCTATTGAGATATCCTGGTCACACTGCTCTCATAAATCTTTCACCACCGTTTGTATATACATGCTGAACTGTGTATACATGCCTTGTAAATATACATGCTGAAACAAATGTGAACTTGGGTGACGATTTTAATGAATATCTGTCTATCTATCTACAAACAGATGGACAGACAGACAGACAGACTGTATGCCCCCCCAAAAAATATCCATTGACAGGAAGGGAATGCAAATAACTTAAAAGTAAAAAATTAACATTCAAATATTTCATAACGCGGGCTTCACAGACACCCAAAACTGCCTCGATTAATCTCTCTCTCTCTTTCTCTCTCTCTCTCTGTCTCTCTCTCAATTTCTAAAACGAGGAGGGTGCGGGAGGGAGGTCCGAGTCTTGGGAGGGGGCATCTGTCATCTGGAGGACGCAGTGACAGACAGGGTAGCGACAGTGTCCTTCGCCATCACCACTACCTCCCACCCCACACACACCAGGGCCGCCGGGAGGGACACAAGGTCTTCTTCCCTCACTCACACACACTCATGAACGTGACAGCGTGCACAGACAAACACGTTCACATGGGCAACACATACACACATTCCTATCTCACCCACCGACATGCAAGGCCAAACGAAAATAAGCAAGCGCGTTAGCACACACACACACTTGCAATACACAAATATATACTCCCATATAGACACAAACATGCGCATGTAATTATACAAACACCTACACAACCGCCTATTCACAAACATATCTCCCTAACCCCATATTAATACATCCAAACACAAACAGCCACACATCCCCAAAAACACATACATCCTCATCACTGAATTCAAGCACCTACAAACGTTCACATCCTTCACACACTCAATACACACACACACACACAATACACACACTCACACACACATCCTACAACTCCCACACACATTCCAACCAGAAGCAAAACCTCCATTATCCGGCTGTAAATTCTAGCTGCCCCCGACCATATTATATAACCAAGCGTCAAAAATACAACGCTACAACCACAGGTACTAGGATCTCTCTCTCTCTCTCTCTCTCTCTCTCTCTCTCTCTCTCTCTCTCTCTCTCTCTCTCTCTCTCTCTCTCTCTCTCTCTCTCTCTCTCTCTCACCATTACTTCTATATATTAATTCGTATCTTCGTATAGGACCAACACAGCGTGGAGTGGTGGTACTGGGGATGAAAACACAGCTTATCTACTAAACCCAGGTGATGGTGGTGGTGGTGGTGTGGTGAGTGGCGGTGGCAGTGATAATTACTCTTAGTTACGGCCACACAGTACAACAGCGATCAACAAAAAATCTTAAAACACACACACACACACAGATACACACACACTATCATTACTACTGTTTACATTAAGTCACCTTGCTGATTTGCTGCTTTCCCCATCTTGAGAATCCAGGTATACTGTATATTGTTGAAGTGGGTTGAAGGTGTGGTGGCATGGGTAAATGGGACGTGATTATGGGGCGGGTTATGGGTGTTAGTATTGCGTGGTATGGGTGGTATGAACTCCTCTAGAGGGGAGGGGGTAGGGGTGAGACAAGAGACTGTAAGGGTAAGATCAGTGGCGCCGGGTTATGGACAGTGGTGAGAGGTGACTTTTGTAGCGGCGCTCAACTGGCACTACTTGAAGAGGAGATAAAGGAAGAAAAAGAAGGAAGCAACATAGGGTGGGAGAAGGGAGGGAGGGGAAGGGAGGGAGGGAAGGGAGGGGAAGGAAGGAAGGAGGGAGGGAGGAGGGAGGGAGGGGAGGAGGGGAGGGAGGGGAGGAGGAGGAGGGGGAGGGGAGGGGGAGGGAAGGGAGGGAAGGAAGGAGGGAGGGGGAGGGGAGGGGAGGGGGAGGGGAAGGGGAAGGAAGGGAAAGGGAGGGAGGAGGGAGGGAGGGGAGGGAAGGAAGGAGGGATGGGAGGGAGGGAGGGGTAATAGAAAGTGAAGTAGCGTATTAGGAGGAGGTACACACCCCCCTTCCTGGCACACGCCACTCCCAGTAACAACAACAAGGCCACTGGTCACATACCACTACTAACACCAAGACCTCACGTGCTTCTACCACTTGTTAGGAGCTTCAACCCCCCGAACAAAGCTCACCTCGGCACACACACACGCATGCAACTCAGTAAAAAAAAAAAGACAATAGTACCCAAGTGAGCTACCTAGTCCTGTATGTGTGTCGTAAGAGCAGCTCAAGTACTTGGCATAAACAGTCACAACAAGAGCACACTGCCAGCACCTGAGGCCATCACTGTCGCCAGCTGGTCCAAGGCTCCCCCCCCCACCCTTCCCCAAACCTCTTAATTTGTTAATCATTTTCTACCAACTTTGCTGGAATAAAACGTAATTATCTGTTACATCTAATCCTACAAGCGTCTAAGAACGATTAGGGTTTTTTCCCCACAAGTACAAGCCTTTACTTGTCATGATCTAATTAAAAGTAGCTATTTATATTCTTCAGTAGCTCGGCATTGGGTTTTTCCTGTGAATTTGGATCCACCAAGTTATTTATTCCACGGGCTCCCCTCCCCCACACACGCTACTCAACGCCAACACAATACAGTATAAGTTGTATAACCCTGTATTTTTCCTCGTGGTACAGTACAGTCTCTCTTGTAATCATCAGAGTACAGTACAGTATATATAATCATAGAGTAGACTGCACTGCGGGAAGTTCACGGCTGTTCTCTTCTTGCCTCCATAATAAGGATGATTGACCAACACATTAGCACCCCTGCAGACTAGTTCGCCCAGAAATATACCAAGAACATAGTTACCGTATTGACATTACTTAAAATCCAAAACAATAAACATTTAAATCAGACTTATATCGTCTCATAAGCAAAAAAATCCGACAAACTTAAATACCAAATCAAATTACTATTATTATCATGAATTAAAAAGAAACCAAACTGGGATCACATGAAGAATAACACCGTCTCTAGTGCATTTCACCTGGCGAGGATTTATCATACTAACTTAATCCTCCACCGGTTAATGTACTGTTAAATAACCAGGTAGCTTGACCCACGAAATTACTTACTATAAATAAACATAAGTAGAGCCTTTGTAAATGTTAAACCAAACTGTGTATATAATAAAGTAAACGAGAGAACATCAGTTATAAATACAGTTTGCCGTATGCTAAACAAAAACCAATGTGACATCTCTCCCTCCACATGACAGCTGTAAGTTGACATTTATCCTGAACTCTAACCTAACACTACCCTTTAATTCATTCATATTTCACAGGCATAACTCGCTTCCAACCTACATTATACACCCACCTTTGTCCACGGACTTCCTGACATACCCGTGGAGCTTAACCTTACATACCGGAGAAGATTAGTGCGCCATATACGGTCGCCTCGGTGTCTACATAGGGAAGACAACACGAGTTTGGTCCCGCTACAGTGAGACGACACCAATGACACTGACGGACAGCCATGTGGACTGTTACCTTGCCACCATAATGGATACAGGATGGGACAGAGAGTAAGGCGAGACAATACTGTATTATTATGTTTAAAATAAATAAAGACAAATATTCCTTTTAACCTCACCAATCCTCTCCTCAACTAAGGTAACACAGCCGTAAGCTTAACTTGGTATGGAGTGACTCTCTTCATAAAATAAAAGGAGGTGGTTACTGCGCCGGGTCGTACGGTAAAACAGCTATTGAGCCGGGTCACCTGGTTCACACATAGCGTCCCTCCCTTACCTGTCCTTGAAGCATGTAAAGTCACTTCCCAGCCTGACTCGAGATTAGGCACAGTAAGTCATCAATAAATAACCCTGCTGTGTACAACTGTTTTAGCAGGTGACCTGGCCCAATAGCCACTTCTAAAATAAAAACATAACATGAACGTGATTTGACCTCCGTGAACTAACCGTCCGCCTGGCTGGGGAGCAGCAGCTCGGGGTGTCGAGTAGTTTAGCCATTTTTAGCTCATTTATGCGACAAATTTAGCTAAAAGCTGTTATATTCCACAGTTGGTAAAACAATACACGTGCCGGTACAGGTTCGAGACTGTATTCAAGATCAGTGTGTGCTCAGTCGTATCTCAAAAGTTACCACCTCTGAACAACTACTATACTACGTTAGTGTAATCACGGACAATGAAATTAGTCTATACACACTACAACCAGATTGCCATCTGTTTGTATAAAAGTAATGGGTACAAGCAGGAAGGCCAATAATTAATCTATATTGTTTACTTTTATGTAATCAAACACGATGCTAAACCCGAGTCAACCAACTCCACAATTTTCTTCTTTAATGTCACTGAAAATCTTCGACCTCCCAAACACTTATACTGAAAGTTTCCCTGGCTGAATTGACCAAATTATTAATTAATGCTAACTGTGACCATGCAATTAAAACATTTATGACGATGATATTAACCTAAGAAATTAATAACCTAAACCTAAGATCACTTGGGCAGATTACTTTAGTTCGTGTAATTTTCCTTTAAGTGTTTCAATGTGTAATCCATAATAAAATAGGACAATATTGTAAAATTACATTATACAAGTACTGTACCGAAATCTGAAACCTGCCCACACTTGCTAGGCTTTCACACCTTCAAATGTGCGACCGGTCCAAAATTAATGCTGCACAGTATTATGTACTGTGCCCACCTGGGCCGAGGTCATTGACCCACAACAGGGCCTAAGGGGCGAAAAACTAAGAGTAAAAAGAAATTAATAATATAAAAGAAAAAGATTATATTAATCTATACCATGAAGATGCCGGAAAACCAGCTTTTTGAAGTGAGACAGATTGTATCAGTATGGAAACACAAAAGAAGGCAGAGTATTCCACAGTTTGGCTGAGGTTATTCTAGTGTGACCGACATCCACAGAGAAAGGGTGGGCACAGATGGGCAGGACGAGTGTTATGAGCCTATGGCCTTGCCGGCAGTACACAGGGTGCCAAATCCACAGAACATTGCCCGTTAAAGTACCTCTAAAAGAGAGTGAAGTAACATTGTGGCAAAGAGAAAGGGAAGAAAAATTATCAACTACAGTAAAGAAGGAGAGTTAAAAAGACGAAATGCCTTTGATTCCACCCTATCTAACAGTTGGACAGAAGAAGAGCCACCCACAAAAATGAGAGCAGTACTCCACGTTAGGACGACTGAATCCCTTATATACTTGAAGCAACCGCTCAGGAGTGAAGTAGCTACGCCATCTGTACAGCATTCTCTGCTTTTGGTAGGCAGCTTTAGCAAGGTTGAGGATGTGTGGCTTCCATGACATTAGAGGAAATGGTGAGGCTTAGCATATCTATTTTAGAATTTGGCAGAATGATTGTGTCCTGAAATGTGATTGGTGGGAGATCAGCTAATTTGGAAAGTGTAATTGGTAAATACTGAGTTTTATTACGATTGAATTTAACTAAGTCTCCACCTCCCCATTCGGAGATGCTGCACAAATCCGCATTGATAGATAAAATATCAGCTCTAGAAACAGATCTAGTTTGATAGTTAAGGGGAAGGGGAAAATGTGAAGAAGAGTGAAGAGTAGAATCATCAGCGTAAGAATGGATAGAATTAGTTTTATTAAATCATTGATAAAAAGAAGGGAGAGAGAAGGTAAAAGAACAGAACCCTGTGGGACACCACTATTGGTAGAGAAAGAGCGAGAGATCGATCCCTCGACAACAACTGCCATGGATCTGTTTTCAAGGAAGCAAGAAATTAGAGAACAAAGTGGGGGGGGGGACCCTAAGAGGGAAGTTTAGAAAGCAATGACTTATGCCATACCCTGTCAAATGCTTTGGAGATGTCGAGGGCCACGATGAAAGTTCCCCATAATTCCTAAGAGAGGATGACCAAAGATGGGTGCAGTAGGAGAGCAGATCACCAGTAGATCTTGCCTAGCTTAAGCCATATTGGTGATCTGACAAAAGAGAATGGCGTTCAAGGTGACGGAATAAATGGGTTTAAGATAGTTTCGAAAATCTTAGAGGGATGAAGTTAGGGCAATGGGGGCGATAGTTAGAGGGATTAGAATGGTCCGCCTTTTTCAGGTTGGGCTGAACCAAGGCATGCTTCCAAGAAGAAGGAAAAGTTTGGGTTTTGAGGCGAAAGAGGCGAGCAAGCACAGGGGCCAGAATTTCAGCACACTCCCTTAGAACACGAGGGGGTATTCCGTCTGGTCCATGTGCCTTACTCACATTCAACCTGGATAACACACCAGCAACCCTACGAGTGGAGATTATAAGAAAGTGCATAGGTTCTGTACAGTACTTATGTTTCACCATATGTGTCATGTTTTAGTCAATACCTGATTACAGAACCAATCTGGATGCTGATAAATTCTGGAGTAAACAGAATGAACTTTTGCCTTTATTGCGAGTTCTTAAAATAATTCAGGTACTATAATGGCAATGATACAAATAAAAAGTCTAACTGTAGCTAATTAACACAGGACACGCCATGCCATATTCACTCAAACAAGAGATGACAGTTTTGTTAACTCAACACCAGATAATGCCACACCTCTGAGGATTAGCCAGTGTGCAGGAGTTTCCAAAAAACAGTACTTTGCACACTAAACTGTCTGTTCACACTGCAGAACACTTTGTTATACTGCAATTGGCATTTTGCCGAATAATAGAACTTCTCGTCTGTGATGTGGTTATAAGGGCTACACTTCAACTGGCCCGAGACATGGGTATGGATAATCGGGGCGAGCCTTGCATTGTTCTCATGGGATCTACTGCAACACTTGACAATAAAGGACTGGTTATCACTGCAGCCGAGAACATTCACGTAGACAGGTCATCCAACACCAGGCTATATGTGGTCAAGGCCTACACTGGCAAGTGTCTACAGTGGGCACACCTCAACTGAATCCCTAGGCTCCTTTGAATAAATGTACCCTAAAATGGGAAGTGGATAAGAATTTATGCTGCCAAGCATAAACCTTAGTTTTTAATCAGTAAGTGTCAAATGTGCAAATTTGAGATACAGTATAAGGGTTTTCCCATTTCTATTCTCCATTGACTGGTATATGTATTTACACCATAGCATGTGTGGGGTGCTCTTGTACCTGCAAGTGGCAATGTTTTGAGAAGATTAGAGAAGCAGACATCAAAATGGTGTTTGATGATTTTTGGAAACCAGGCGACTAAGTCTGCAGAATGCCTATCCCAACAAGGCAGAGCACTTATGCTCCTTCTATGCCAGAAGTCAAGTGCACATAGCTAACCTTTAATTGTCAATATCTCAAAATATCAGATTGGCACTTATGCCCCTGCTTTAGTCGATGCCTCAAATAATATCACAAGGATCAACTCCCAAATCCAGCTCACCTCAGGACCCTAAAGGGAAGACAGAAAAATACAGAAATGCTCAATCACTACTTTGGTATAAAATGGGACTTCAGGATCAATCCTCTTAATAACTTATGCCAGGCATAAGTTAACTTAAAGTAATACATACCCAGTTCAAATATCCTAAGTCTATAGTAGACAAGTGACAAAAGACTCATTAAAACCCCATCTTAACACGTAGGAAGGCTTCAAGTATAAGCAGAGAAGCATTCATACTGCAACCTAAAGCCTGTAAATCAGGCTAATTCAACTAAATAATTAGTAGAAATTTAACTTTTAGTTATACAGTACTGTACAGTATCAACTCATTCAGTGCTCTCGACACTTTAGGATTTTCTTCTGGCTACTAACTGACAATTTTATTCAGCTTAAAGAAAACTTCCAGTAATGAGAGGTCTAGCAAGTGTCATTTATATATACACTAAGAATCACCCAAATTACTGTACTGTACTTGGAAAAATACAGACAAATAAAATCTGGCATTTGTAAAATGTTAATACTGTACTGTACCCATGACTTAAGGCGGGTGAACTGTATATAACCAATTTGTTGCTCTTAGACCAAACAACGACAGTTCATCTGATAACAGCGGCCGAGTCCCTATGAGAGATTAAACACTTTAGACCCAATAGACACATTAAAATCCAAGGTAAACATGGGGAAAACCCCTGCATTCCCTAGGGAGGTATTAATTCACCTATGGTAATGCTTGGAAAATGAAACTAAGTAACTATTATAAGCATTGAAAGTTACAACCAATTTACTTCCAGGGTAATAGTGAGTCACATCGAAAGCAGGAGCTCTTTAACCACTAGACAAAATAAAATTAAATCCTACATCAGCAAACTCACCCCACACACACTGTAGGACAAATGGTGACATGAGACACCTACCACCAGCCTAGTTGCTTTCAGGCTGACCACCACCTGTTCATCTGACATATCCGTAAATTAATAATACATTACCCTTATGAGTAAATTTAATATTGTATATGAAACCAAGAAACACACAAGTACAGTATTCCAATCAGCTCTCCTGAAGAGTACAAGATCCTGTGGGGAAAAAATCCTCTGTGGTACAAAGGGGTAGACCAAATTTACTGGGAATATGGGAAGTCGGTAAGGAAATCAATTCATTGTTCCCATCAAATAAGCCAGTTCTATACAGTGGGGTATGCTGTAACGAACGGATCCTACTACGAATATTCCTATAACGAACGGTTTTACCTATAAAATTGAGAATGCTATAACGAACGAAACTCCTACAACGAACATTATTTAAAAAATTTTTTTTTTGTTTTTTACTAATTTATTGTTTTTTTATTACAAGTATTAATGATATTCTTTATTTCAGGGGTTTAGATGCATATTTATGCACTTTTTTACAATTTTTACAATTTTATATTATATTTTTCAGTGTTGAGTGGTTGTATTTGGGGGCCTGGAACGGATTAATCCTATAACGAACGAATGCTATAACGAACAAGGTTCTAGAACCAATTAGATTCGTTATAGCATACCCCACTGTACCTGTATAGCCAGTTTTCAGAGCTGCTTAAGTATACAGTACTGTATTATGTTCAACCAATGAACATGGACAAACACACAAGAAACCATAAAAGAGCAATGTGATGCACTGTATAGATTTGATAATTCCAAGTAGATATAGTGCACAACATGAATGTCCAATGTGAACTTTTCCTCCCAAACAACTCCTTCCCAAGAAACCAAACTACAGGTACTGTAGTGTACTGTATCTGCTTTCTACCTCAGGCCAGATGTTGCATCTGTCATGGAATTAGCCTATAGTCAAAATACTTGATCAACACACTGATAATTACAGTACGTATCGCGTACAGGACTGTATAAGAACTGTACTATACAGTGCTTGGCCAACTCAATGCCTAAGTAGCAACTTAAAGCCATAATGGAAGCACTCTTACAATGCAATACAAAACTAAAATGCAGTATACAAATAACATGAATAAAGCACATCACACAGTACTTACCAGATGTACTGTACACTCAGTGTACAGTATATCAGTAGGGTTTGTACTTGTTGTGTACCAGTATAGCTACCAGTCCCCAAATCACATAAAAATGCCATGCTGTTGATAATATCAGGGCAGGTGCAGAGCAGTTCCACTCTATGACTGTACAGTATCTGAAGTGAGGGTCCTAATGATATCTTGCAGCCAATGTCAAAAAGGAGAAAAAAAGAGGGGGGGAGGGGAACTCTTGAGTGTAAATATTTAAGCTTGACAACAAAAACTCTTCACCCTTCAATTTTAAGTTACCTCTATGCCTAGAGCCTCCTGCTGAGTCAAGGACACTGGTAATGTAAGCTTTTAATTCAATCCAGTCTATGATCTTAGTAACACCTCTTAGATTTTCTGGCTACTGTATATACTGTATGCATACACGGTTGGTTCCAATGTACAGTACGGTAGTGTCAAGTGTCCGTACAGTCACGATAACTAGTACAATATTGGTCATATTTTGAGCAAAGAACATTTTACTGCAATTAAGTAGATTTAACCCTGAACTATTCCTACCAATTCTCTCCAAATTAACCCAACCCAAAGCTAAATACTGTAACAGAAATATTCTGGTAAATATACTGTACTGATCATATGAATTACATAACTAAAAGAGTTTTCTCTAAGATTTATACTGTACTGTATATAATTCTAAATACAGAATGAATACAGGATGACTGATATGCTTATCATTGTCCAATTATATACTTATCAATATAGCCAACTTGCCACTTAAGCAGTATGATATTATCTCACCAGACAGCACATATCCTGCTAGTCCTAATTCTCACGCTACAAGTGAAAATAACATTAACTTCAGAATAATTCAAACAAAACAGTACAGTAATATTTTACTATTTATGTATAATTAATGCAGCTACCAGTAACAAAAAATAAAAATAAAATACAAAATTAGTTTACAGTACAGTACCAAAGTATGTACAATACAGTGCATAGCTACAGTACAGTCCTGTACATGTAGTTTCTTCTACAATATGAGCAAAGTTGGTCAGCTCAGCCAAAACAAAATTTAGCTATGTATGAAAATATTAATCTTTGGAAGCTTGAACTTGTTTTAATTAGTAATTATTTTTGTAAAAATAAACATTAATTAGCAATACTACACAGTTCATCACCAAACTGCAAAACTTAATACAATTCCTTGAAATGCAACAAGCATGAGTAAGCCATCTTTGCTGTGCTAAAGCAAACAAAAATTTCCTTACTGGTGAAGCAATTACAATGTACTGCATACTGTACAGTATTCCATTTTATATTACAATAATAACAAGGATGGAACCAATGATAATTATCAAATATACGTGACTAATCTTATAATCTTACCACAGGTACCATAGTATAACATGGTAGAATCTACCATTCATTTTCCATGCCTGGGAACAAATTTCCTCTGGCTTATAGCCAGAAACAAAAGCATCAAACCTATCACCTCATCTTTAAGCATGAAGCTCAGATACTCCCGAGCTCTCTTAATAATTTTCAATAAGCATTTGCTGTAGTGCATAGCATGTAATGCTGACATGTAACACAAACAAGTTAATATACTTACGAAGAGATAATTTGACCACGACCAAGCAGGGACTGTGTGTGACTTTAATGGGATTATGGCCAGGATGGCTGTGGGCATTACACTACAGTATTATTTAAATGATGAATAATTTCTCATTATCTCCGTTAATCGTCTTCTGATACTCCGAGATGTCCCAAGTCTCCCATGGACATAAATAATGTAGGTTAGGTCAAATCAACATTTTTTTTAGATCTATACCTAACCAGCATCCTAACTTAAACATTGAGGTGTTGGTTTTCTTAACAAATCAGACCTACAGTAGTTCAGTGTGGGTTTTCGTTAATATTCCGCAAACACTGACTTACGAGCCTAAATCTTGAGCTGGTGTAGGGTTACAATCTTAAATTATATGCCAGTGTTTGCAGATTAATTACCCAACAGGTGAATACAAAGACCAGGTTAGGTTAGATTAAGGCTTTTTTTTTTCGTACTTTTTTAATTCCACATTTTCACTCTGCTTCGAAGCCCTGCCCACCTTTGTTAAATATGGTTCATCATAACCCAGCATCGCCAAAATTATTATCACTAACTCAATGCTAAACACTGCATTTCTCTTTATCATGCCAAAATCTTTGACAGTGTTTGCTTAAAAATAAAGGCATGGGCTTTGATCTACTTGAAGTTTCTTTACTGAATTAAAATATATATATATATATATTTGATCCCTCATTGGGTATATATTGTGCATTAAAAAAGGCAGTGATTATTTACCCGGTAATGAACCTTTACTTCAGCTACCCGGGTAATATCAGACATTTGTTGATTGCTGGAGGCTGATAATGCTGATCCTCAACATGTTTGCAAGGAACTAAATTCAGTACAGTACTGTCATCTGCCTTTAGTGAAAGTCCCATAGGAAATATAAACCATTACTAAGTCCACGGAGTCACTGTATATATTTACCACTATATTCTGTGCATGGAAACAAACGCCCATACCACATACAGAAAGTCTCCACTGTCTTAAATCTGCCGAATGAATTGTCTTCAAAAATGTCAAATACACCATTTAAACAGTAGGGAAAAATCAATAAGATCCATTTTTTTCTCGTTCAATTCATCCTCCTAATATCTACACCATTTAAAATAATTTAGTTTAGAGATATTTATTAGAAAAATTCAAAAAATGTACTCACAATGTATTCCCTGACTGTGTTGTTGAAGTGGATCTCATCTTCAAACGGGTCCTTCAGTGGCTCGTCGGGAAGCAGTTCACTGATATTCTTTATGTGGCCCATCTTTCTGTCGTCACCATTTCCTTGGGAAAGTCACAACACATGATTTTCCGCCAGAGTTCAGAGCCGTGCGCTACTCACTAGCTCATTTCCACCACAACACTGAACCATCTTCCATCTTTACCCTACTTCTGTTGTCTCTCACCCACTGTTGCCACATCTCACCGCTAATACAACGCCTCGCATTGCCATATGTCTTCATTTTATATATTTAGAAACTAAAAATAATTACGTTTACCTTTCAGGAATATATATGTTTTACATGTCATATGGACCGTGAATAACAATGTGCAAAAATATTATATTACTGCCGATGAACAAGAAAATTTAATATGAAATAAAGGTTTAAATGTTACATTGGCTATACTGTAAAACTGTTTATGACTGGCTATAGACGAAAGGAAGCGGAGTAAAACAAATGAGCATTTACTAATACGTAAGAAATCTTTAAAATAACTTGGCTAAAGTTTGTCTTATTTGATTGCATTTACAACCACTTGTAGAATCCAACCTTAAATACACTTAAGACGTGAGGCTTTATTGTAGTAAACAAAACAAGTAGTCCTTTCCCTACCTCAAGAAATTATTTGTTATAGTTTTGGGTATATTTAATACGAAAAATTCGTATAATACAATTAGGTGCAACAATTAATAAATAATAAAGGTAAAACACACTCAGACGAAGATGCTTGGTGTAGGTCCAGAAAACGGCATCGTACACTATTATTGCGTGGCCCTCCAGGCCTCCACCTGCTTTACCAGGAGGCACCAGCTCTACTTCCCACCCAGGAGGCGAGCACCGTGTATACAATGACATTTCTAACCACACCCTGCAAAATACAGTGCATTTAGCAAATGCTGCAGCTACTGAGAATGGGGGGTCGGCGTCTACCAAGAGCAGAGACGTCACCGAGAACAAATTCCGGCTTGAATGTCATGTACACTAATGCTGACACGTTCCTTGATAAGAGAGAGAAGTTTGAAACACTACTGAAGGTACACCAACCCGTCATAGTAGAAGTTGTAGAACTGTTGTACAAGGACAGGAGAATCGACCCAGAGGAATGTGACTTCAGTATTGACGGATATGACTTATTTACGAACCTTTCTCAAGAAACTTACAAGAGGGGTGTGGTTATCTACAGTTGTTTAGAGCCAGCCAGGTGAGGGTACAGGAAGAGGATGTTTTTGAAGAATCCAAGTGGTGTAAAATTAAATTAAAGGGAGGAGACACTTATTGGCGAGTGTATCTACAGATCCCGAAACTGTAGCTTACTCAACCAAAAGAACTTAAGGGCCTTAATAGACAACGCAGCGATGCTCAACCCTAGCCACCTCCTTTTCATGGGGGACTTTAACTATGGCGACATCGACTGGAGAAATGAATTCACGCCAAATGACTTAAATAACCCAGTTACTCTTTTTGTAGAAACCCTGAGTGATAATTTTCTGCTCCAACATGTTAAAGACCCGACGCATTAGAGGGAAGCAAACACTGAGCCACTGAACTTCACCTTAACAAACGAGGGAACATTTAGCCCCAGTTGGCGCCAGCCACCATGTAATGTTGTCATTTAGATTTAACTGTTACTTATTTCACGACAAAACCAGGCCAAGGTAATATAAAGGAAATTACGACGGGATGGGGGAGGAGCTGAGGGGTATCCACTGGCCTGACTCACTGAGGCATAAGAACGCAGACACTACCATAGCCAATAAAGTGAACCATTTGATCGAGAAATATAAACACACGAACAAACTCAGTGCCTCTAGGAATACAAGGAGACTTCTCCATATGAACCATGCGCCGGTCGACAAAGTTAAGAAAACACAGAAATTCAAGGCATGGGTAAGGTCAAACAATGAGCAGGACAGGAGGATGTATGCAAGAGCCAGGAACCAAGGAAAGTCAGGGTGTACAAGGGCTGAAATGGAGTTCCAGAGGCTGGTTGCAAGCGAGGTCAAGTCAAACTCAAAGGCTTTTTACCGCTATGCAAAGTCGAAATTAAAAACGCGAGTAGGAGTATCGGATCTAAGGTTTGAAGATAGTAGTTACGCAGATTCTGACCAAGACAAGCTGAACGCATTGAACAGTTTCTTTTCCTCGGTGTTCACAAGAGAAGATGCGATCAATCTTCCTGCGTTTGAGGACAGATGGTTTGACACAGCGCTGACCCACATTGTGTTCACAGAAGAAGTTATAAGAAATAAATTGTCAAAGCTAAAGGTTCATATGAGTCCCGGTCCCGACATGGTGCACCCCAGAGTGCTAAGAGAGATGTACAACGAACTTACTGAGCCCCTGAAGATCCTGTTCTGTAAATGCCTGGATGAGGAAAAGTGAATGAAAAATGGCTTGTGTGAGTCCTATCTCCAAGAAGGACGACCGTCACTCCACGAATAACTATAAACCGGTGACGAGCATAGTATGTAAAGTATTTGAGAGCATTATAAGAGATGCCATGGTGGAACATCTACTACGAAACAACCTTGTAAAGGATTGCCAACACGGTTTTTATGCGGGGCGCTCCTGCTACAATTACCCAAGGCACTGATGTTTACCCAAATTCTGAACAGGGGGTGGTACATCCAAAATATATGCCTAGATTTTGTCAAGGCTTTCTCGACAGTGTATTACATGAAAGGCTGAAAATTAAACTGGAAGGGACGGGATTCGGAAATGTCGTCATCAGAGACTTTTTCCATGACCACAAACAGTTTGTGGTGATTAATGGCACGAAATCATCATGTGTGTACCCGTCAGAGTGGGGGTACTACAGGACGGTGTATTGGGCCGCTGTTGTTTGTTTGTTTATAAATGACATGCCTGATGCTGTACACTTCCATACAAATGTTTGCTGATGGCCTTAAGTTATTTCGGGAAATTAGAACTCAGCAGACTGTGAAGCTGCAGACGCACCTCTGTGAGCTTCAGAATGGTCGAATGAAACTTTAGATTCAATATCACGAAGCGTGAAGGATGCATTTGGGACTTACCAACGGTAGAGGCGTATCATGCTAACGGGACGAAATCTAATGCTGAGACAATGTGAAAGGACATAGGTGTGTATGTGTTGACAATGAGCTGAAGTTCTCAGGCCATTGCGGGTAGTAGTTGAATTAGGTAACTAAATTATTAGGTCTTAAAAGGAATCATTCAGATATCTAGAAGGTCCGTCCTCGTAACAATCTTTGAGTGATTCTTCCCCTGTCAGTACTGTCTGAGATATGCTAGGGACTGTCAAGATTGAAATGTCAAAGATACGAACTGGTGACTGCATTTCGGAGACCTTAGCTACCCAGAGATTAGGCGTCTAAGTGCCTGGTTTATGCTATGACGTGCAAGGGAATTTCTAACTGGGTGTATAAACATCTCTTAAAACAATATGTCAGTGTCCTTATTGAGCTGGCGGACGTCGTCTAAAAGGGGTCACAGCTCAAGGTTTGTGCCGGGCAGAAAACTGTGAGGGGTAACTTTTCGGAGTGATAGTTGAGAACTCTTGGAACAATCTGCTGAGAATGTTGTGACGGCGCCGAATGTAGTTTTTCAAGACCAGACTTGACGGTGGAGGGTTGATACGTTCTGGGAGCCAGTGATGCCCAGTATGACAACGGTGTGTAACAGGGCGACTGATCGCTAGCGGCCATTGAGCCGTCGGTGGTGAGAGGATGAAAACAAAATAAAAAGTCCGCAGTCAACTATTCAATAGCTACTTTATCCTCTTCGCCATTGTTGATCGGCTGGTTGGGGTTGCTTGGGCGATCGGTCAGTCTCGGTTACGTACTTTGCAAATTGAACTGCGATACAAATTATACCAACATAGTACATTTTATAATAAAAATCTATAAACGCTCAAACGTTAAAGTTGCAGTATTTTTGGAAGATTTTACGTTGATTTCGTAAATTTGGGGAAAAAATTATATTAATATGTATTAGTATTATTATTAATAAAATCACCGTATAGGTTTTAAAATTGATTTGGCGTGAACATATTGTTTATAATGCAGGCGTCTGTTCATCATACCACTATTTTATAGCATTTATATTAGTGTAATTATTATTCCTATAGAATAATTCACACTATTTTTTTTAAGAGGATGGATTCATGACTCTCATAATACGAAATCATGAAAAAATATACGACTCACACTATATATACGACTCAAAGTCCTCATTTATAGTGAATACACAGTCTTGACACATTACTAGTTCTGCCCTTAACACCAACTCCCCGATAACACCTCCTCTCCCTAATTAACTCGTGAAGCCCTAACACTCCCCTACCCCACTTAGCTATTCTTTACATTAACATTTCTCTCACCAATACTGCTTCAGTGTTGATATTCACGAAACTATATTATTAAGTTGTTTGCGTCTGGTACTAAAGTGAACATAGTCTGTAGTAATCATATGTAATATGATTTTGGACTATATATATATATATATATATATATATATATATATATATATATATATATATATATATATATATATATATATATATATATATATATATATATATATATATATATATATCTTTTTCTTTTAATTTAGCTTAAGTCCAGTTAATTTGGTACGTTTTTATACATCTCCAGGAACGAGTCAAAACTGAATGTATAAAAATCTTTGGTACCCTAACCAGTGAACGCTATATTTATGGATATTTGCTATTCATAATATTACACTCAATCTAAATTTGTTTCTACCCTCTATCTGCTTTCCTAACTTCCAGATTCACTGTTCAAGGTGAGTATGAGATTTATAGCTGGAAGTACGCTGTTACACAGAGCACCTTCCAGTCACCTAAAGAGTTAACATTTTCAACAGCTCCGCCGAATTTTCCTGAAACTTGAGGATGTTCGATAATTTGTTCGGTCAAACTGATCTTTTCCTCGAAAACGATATTATGACCAAACAATGAAGTTCGATTGGTAAGGTGTACTACTGTAGATTTGAGCTACCAGAAAATTATCCAGAATTGTTAAAAAGTTCACTTCACATATCGTGGTATTGATCGCAAAAATGGAAACAATGTCGCAGAACCTGACCTAACATACCTGGGTTAGGTTTGTTAGGTCTTCTACCAATGGCTTCTGCCATTATCATGTTAATTGTGTTAAACAACACACATATAATATAATAATAATAATAATAATAATAATGTGTGTGTGTGTGTGTGGCGTGTGTGTGTGTGTGTGTATAATAATAATA